>NC_135559.1:4332500-4440000 GCF_964340395.1 Glandiceps talaboti
GTTTAACACAGCTGCAAATACATCTGAAGTAAAACTCGTTCACGCCTCGATAAAACTGGTCCTAACTACTACACACGTGACTACAAATGGAGGTGAAAATTGAAAAAAAGAGAAAGTGACAAAGAAAAATTAATATTCTACTTCTCAACAATAATGATTTGTCTACACACACGTTGGTGCACGCAACTGGTGTTTGACGCCCCGGGCTGTATCCTTTGCAAGGTAATTTTGATTTGAAACCGGGTAAAATACACATGGAAACAGGTGTCTCTTTTCTCTGTTTGTGTTCTCTTTGGAGCAATTTCCTCAACCCTAATCATTTGAGACCCGGCTCAATAATACATACCTTCGATTGTTGGTCCTATGGAATATATACTTCAAAGTTCCGATAGGGTAAAGTTAGGCAGAAATTAGTGGTAATTTTCTGAACCGCAAATGATTGACCAAGGCTGTCTGCGTCTCGTTTCATCACACATGGAAAAAAAATCTTCACAGGAGTAAAATAGCAGACTGCAATAACAACCCGTCCTTCAACTTTTGCCTTCTTTTCCATCAACACGTGTCGTGACAAATAATGAAATAGTGTAATGTTCATACAGAAAGACAACACACAGAATTTGTATTGGACGGCCAGGATATGAATACAGGGGAGGGTGTATGTACTCCAGGGATTTCCTTTCCATGAACCAAGTCTACGATCTGACCTTGACTAATTCAGCTAACCTGAAATCTTCAAATAGAATTCCATATCGTTCACGTACGATGGCATTATCGCTAGTATTGGCATGACACAAATGTATGAAAGGAAACTTCAGTAAAGTTTTATGGAATAAATCCGTACGAATATAGTCATGATAACCTATTATGTTTCGCTTTCTCCTTAGGGTCAGTGATACCTGATTCTTGTGATTGTATTACACCCTGTCTTCGGGTATATATCCTCTTGTCACTAGTCCCGATTTGCTGATATCGTAGCAAACAAACAAAGTGGCCTGTACCGTAACACAGACAGGCCATATCGAAACAAATTCGGTAGATCCTATGTGAAGTTTCCTCCAGTTTCGTTTGGTCGTCCTGGAAATCCGTCTACCCACGCTGTGTCTTAAGATACAATTATTCCACAATCAATGTGCCATGCAAATGGGTTCTCCTAGGTTCCCGACTAACATATAAACATTTATATGGCATGAGAAAGAGTGTGGGCACTACTAGCGTGACTGGTGTTGTACAGGTAGCGGGTTGGTCAAGTCACTCAACCCTGAAGCAGTTGCAGGCACGCTCAAAGAAAGAGCTCCAGAACAAAGGCCAGTGACGGTGACCGAACTTGCACGCATCCTCACTGGTATTGCACGAAATAACTCCTGAAGTTCTTCCAGAATTCTTCACCGAAATTTAACCGGCTTAGAAGGAATCCTTTGTGTGTGACTCAGCGCTGTGGTTTTCGAAAACTGCGGCATGCGTGCAACAGCACAGGGTTTTGAATTGTCCTTTTAAATACATGGCCCCGAGACCACCGGGCATGAAAGCAAATAAAAACTTCAAAAGAACCAAGACGATGCACTCTGAATTTTAATGAAATATGCTTTGATAGTAAGATTGCCTTAGTTTGCCTATACGCGGTGTTGACCAGGGACACAGGACTAGCAATTGAGAGGCCATGTTTTCCACCACCATCATGAAGTTAGCGTTCGCACTGCTTTTCTTTTTCATTTTCGGCTTAAATTTCCGTGCCGAGTCGATGCCTTTAGAAGGTCCGAGCGTGCACCGGGAGGTTTTGGACGAATTGTGGAATCGCGTGCAAGAGCTGGAGCAAAAATATACCGAAGTGAAAAAACAGAACGAGGAACTATGGGTACTAATAACAACCGCCCACGCAGACCAGGCTAGAGGCCAAACTAGCGAAGGAAAGAGCATCAGTCAGCCTGAGATATCGACACAAGAACCTGAAGAATACCCATCTCAACGTAGCGATTGGCCACTGACCGCAGATGGTGGAATTTCCGGAGAAAATAGTGACAATTCAATGATCGCGTCCGGCGGTGTAGAAACAAAACAATTGAGAGACTTACTCATGCGGCGGGACTTGGAGTTCGAGACTTTGTCCCAAAATCAACGTGAATTGGATGAGCGTATCGTCAAACTTGAATTGAAAGATCTTAGACATGGAGGTGCGTTCGTGAAGACCGACCTTAGTAATTCTGATATGACCAGGAGTGTGGAACTCTTCGACCACATGAGGGAATTATTAGTGCAATTGGAAGCAACAGGTATCGAAACACTACATAATCTTTCCTATACTTTCAAGTTTACAGCAAAGAAAGGCTTTCTTACACAATATACCAGCTTCAATATGTGCATTATTTTCGTCATTTTATGTTTTTAATATTGATATATGTTAAATGTGCAATATACACACAAAGGTTTACACCATAAGGTAACATATAGGACGGCTGGACGCAGACTTCTTTTTGTTCTTACGTTGAAGATTAGTACCCAACTTTCTATAATAAAATTGCCGGCCCTTTGTTGACTACAATGCAAACAATGTCCTTAGCATTATTGAATAATACAAATCCGCGCGGACCGGTTTTGTGCTTTCAGAGGTTCTGACAAGCGGTCAGTTGATTCAGACCGTGTAGGACATAGTCATCATTGATGTGTCGGTTGGTACAGAGAACGTGGCACCCCCAATGCCACCACGTGACTGTTAGCACGAAAAAAGCTACTTTTCACTCTGCATGACCCCAACATACTAAGACCGTTCATTTTCCACAGGCCTCAAGGTCAGACATTGGAAACGGGCAGGCATCGGTTTCTAACGACAGCCTCCCCATTTTCACTGACAACCACTTTCCCTGAACGGTATACTTGGGAAAATCTCCCATATAAAACATGCATGCGGTCGGGTTATATTTTTTCGCTTCACCACTCTTTTGTAATAATGACCTTCGCGGTTGCAAGATTGTACAAAGGACGTGGTGAGTAAAGAGAGAAGGCACAGTTGAACAGAGATGAGGAGTCGTTCTTTTTGTTATAGTCTGTATAATGAAATGCTGTTTAAGTAGCACATAACCCAACTTCCTATCTCGGTTCAACAGCGCGGAGAATTGCCCCTTGTTGCCACGGTCTATTCCATATCAGCTTGTGCGAATGTTTACCGTTGGTAAGCATTTTAAGTACTTGACAGGCTTGTTAAACACATAACTAGAGAGAGTGTCCATTGCTGACACGTGCAATAGACTAGGATAGCAAGTCTTATGGTTGTAGATCTAATATTAAAGTTATATATCATAGTTTTAATATACTTTTAATTACGGTTGAAGTACATTTTAAAACGAACACCAATACCCCCAGTTGCCAGTGTTCGGATGTCGGGTTACCAGGAACCTTAGAATATATACAATAAGTGTCAGTCCCCGATGGGACTCCACAGAGATGCTTGACTGGACTAAGTAAAAAGTGTGGCATTTACTAGGGCATGTTTTTTCGGCTGTTAATCAGGGAAATTCATTGCAAGAAAACAAAATACTGAAAGCGTGATCTTTTCACGGTAGAGAGATCATTGCATACTGTGACATGACTGTAGTGAACCTCTTGGGACACAGAAGTAACAGCCTGTATGCCAATATAAACACGCCAGTATGCTCAACGATTGTCCTCCGAAGTTAGGGCGATTCTCCGCTTCAATATCCAAAGTTGCTTCCCCCCAAATTATCCCTAAGCCATGTTTGTTTTAGGGATGAAAGACATTGTATAACTCATGTCTAGACACCAGAGCAATGTGGAACATAGCAGTATTTTATATCAGGAGAAATAGTTTATTGTTCTTTAGACGAACTATTTCAAACATGACATTTACCCCAATGTAACAAATGTACCATTTACTAACACTACATGATTACATATTACGTGTATTACGAATTACCAAGATTTTCATTTTAAAAAATGCCACATTACATTGGCAAGAAAAAAACACCATCAAAAGAGAACGTGATGAAGTGTCGAGCTATCTTGACAAAACGTATGTGCCTACAAAATGGAAGTCACAAAGATGACACAACGTAGAACAGTTGTGACATAGCAAATGCTATGACTATAACTATAGTATAGTCAACGAAAACATTTAAATAGTAATCGACCAAAAAAACCCCAGTCGTTAAATGTTTTGTGCTACATAACTGCCTTCATGCCTCTCAAAGTATATATATATATATACCCCTCTTAACTTAATGCATAATATAAGTGTTCAAGTTTGTCAAAATTGTTGTGTACGTTTTCGTGTCAATCAACTTAATTCCCTGGTAAAATGACATGAATTTTTATATTCATATTATAAGGACATATTCATAAAAGTATGTAGTATAACAAATCAACAGACCCTTGTAATATGATAACTGACAGACTCTTACTTTAGACAATCATCCTCAGCAGTAAATACAAATCTAAGCCACTGTGTTATCAAACTTCTCAATATTGATGTGATAGACATATGTATGCCCCATGTACTTCAAGGCATATATACATACCTCCGTGTACTTCAACACACACATAAATGCATAGATACAGATAGATAGATAGATAGATAGATAGATAGATAGATAGATAGATAGATAGATAGATGCATCCATACATACATACATACATACATACATACATACATACATACATACAAGACATAGGCCTATATACACGGTCTCTTGTACTTCAAGACATATATACATAGCTCCTAATACGTCAAGACACATCTACAGTTTGATAACTGTAGCTCTTAGTACTTCAAGACATTTGTGCATAGCTCCTGTTACTTGTTACAAGACACATACACACCTTCTAGTCGTCAAAACACATATACCTACCTCCTTGTACTACTTAGTACTTTCATACATATATACCTACAACCTATGTACTTACTTATACACATATTTAGCTCCTTACACTCTAAAACACATGCATACCTGCTATTACTTAAGCTTGTTTCTCCATTTACATACCTCCCAGTTCTTCAAGACACATACATAGCTTCTATTACTTCAAGACACCTCCTAGCACTTCAAGACATATCTGCATAGCTTCTAATACTTCAATACACCTCCTAGCATTTCAAGACATATCTACATAGCTTCTAATACCTCAAGACACCTCCTAGCACTTCAAGACATATCTACGTAGCTTTTAATACTTCAAGACACCTCCTAGCATTTCAAGACATATCTACATAGCTTCTAATACCTCAAGACACCTCCTAGCACTTCAAGACATATCTACGTAGCTTTTAATACTTCAAGTCACCTCCTAGCACTTCAAGACATATCTACATATCTTCTAATACTTCAAGACACCTCCTAGCACTTCAAGACATATCTACATAGCTTCTAATACTTCAAGACACCTCCTAGCACTTCAAGACATATCTGCATAGCTTCTAATACTTCAAGACACCTCCTAGCACTTCAAGACATATCAACATAGCTTCTAATACTTCAAGACACCTCCTAGTACTTCAAGACATATCTGCATAGCTTCTAATACTTCAAGTCACCTCCTAGCACTTCAAGACATATCTACATAGCTTCTAATACTTCAAGACACATGTACATAGCTCCTAGCATTTCAAGACGTATCTATATAGCTCCTCAAGACAGCTGTGCATATCTCTCAGTCCTTCTAGACATATACACACATCTCCTAGTACATCAAGACATATATGAATAACTCCTAGTACTCGCATACACCTATACATACCCCCTAGTAATTTTGTACAAATATAAAAAGTTCCTAGTACTTCATAGTACTTCATATATATACGTCCTAATTTACTTCAAGACACATCTCTTAGTTACTGTACTTGAAAACATTAAAACTGCTAAGTTGTAACTTTATCAACAAACAAAGTAATGTAGTTGTTCTGTTTCCACCAGGTAAAACAGATATCAAACATATTTCTAGGAAAAAATGATGTACAATGATGTACAAAACAAATAAATTTGAAATCTGTGAAACCCAAAACTGAGATATGGAAATATAATTTTCTTATTTTTTTGGTAAATGTTACTCATATCAAAAATTACTTCAGTTGAGTAGATTTGAGCTGATATGTTCAGATAAAAAAACTATTTTTAATGTGAGGTATTTCAGAGATAAAACATATAAGGATATATACCTCATTAAGCAAATGGTATAACACAGATCAAGACATTGAGCACTTGCTACAACAGGTGTCAAACTCAATATAAAAGTTATGAAATGAGACAAGTAGTCTTCTTCTTTGCAGTGTATGAAAAGGTATATTGTAAAGGATTGTTTGCTAAAATATAAAAAGAAGAGCTACACATCGAACATGCATATTCACCATCTCTCTGAAATATATAGACACAAGAACTACAATTTGACAAGAGACTGTTACGAAATTAACCTGGCTTGTCATTGCACAATTGAGGGTATTTCTGTGATGTTTATAATGCTGTCACGGAAAATAACCCACTTTCTAGTTTTAACCCACTTAAACACACCTAGGATCTGACTACTGGTATTTCATCATCGGATATCTTTCAGTATGTTTTGTTTTTGTGCAACCGCTCTAGTGTCAAAAATATCGAGAGCATATATCAGATTCGAAGTTAGCTAGTTATTATATAGTGATTATTGTTCTCAGATACTTTGATATATGCCTCGTTGCTTCTAGAGGAGCCCAAGAAAGGAAAATATGCGACTATCACCCACCGTTTACTTGAAGATATTACCAGTTGCACATAATCTTATTCTGAAAAACACTTCTTGTAAAATGCATAACACTGCATCTAAATCCATTAAAAACAACCAAAAATGTATAATTGCACATATATATTACATAAGCGAGAAAACACGGAGATACAGCCAACGTTGCTAATATATATTTATGAAAGGTGTATGTTAAAGACGATATTAAACAACTCAATTAAGTATACTTTAATAAAACCTTTAATAGAAGCATTTAAGTTGATAGTTGCCATTAACCATGAAGTTGATACTTGTCAATCATAAACAAACTTGATATTTGCCAATTATAAAGTTGACACTTGCCAGTAACTTGGTTACACAAAAATACAAAAAATTGATTTATTTACATAAAAAGCAATTAGCAATGAAGATTAAAGATCTATCTATGCAATTGACTATATTAATGACCTTAAAACAATTGTCGCAATACCTTAAACTTACCAATGCTGCTGTTTTATCATTTGTAAATGTACCAATACTGCCGTTTCACAAGTTCTTAAAGGTACCAATACTGCACTGCCGTTTCACAATTTCTTAAACGTACCAATATTGCTGTTTCATAATTTCTTAAAGGTACCAATACCACTCTTTCATAATTTCTTAATGTACCAATACTACTTTTTCATGATTTCTTAACATACCAATACAACATTTTCATAATTTCTTAAAGGTACCAATACTACTCCTTCATAATTTATTAACGTACCAATACTATTTTTGTAGCTTAAAGTTAACGTACAAAAATGTTGATCGATAAGGTTCTGTTGGACCGAATCCTAACATTTCAAAAAATAATAAATACAGAATGGCAACTATTTAATATACAGAAAATGGCAAAACGGTACTAGCGCATATAGTATATTGCAATAGCTAAAAATTATGAAAACAATTTTTCATCAGCCGACACAGTCGATTGACTACTTACAGTATATCGGTTAATGTAGTGTAGAAAATTGCTGTTAGGTTTCCTTCACGGTTAATTCGCTGCTTCCCGCCGAAAACGTCACTGGGAGGTTTACACATTCCAGAAAGTGAAGTGATTCTGCAACAAGTGTTACTTGATAATTGTAACACGATTAAAGGAGGCAACAATGGACATTACAAGAGCCTTAGCTACCAAATTAAAGAGACGGTGAAGTGTCCACCAATACTTACAACATGCATGAAGGAGCTCTTATACAGTCAGTGTGTGACAAACAATCGTAAATTATTGATCTGTACACGGACCTCGACGCAAGTGTCCCACAAATGTTACTTCGTATTGTCACCACAAGAAGTGGAACGACGCTCGAACCGCCATAGTGGTAGAGAACAATAAGCGATGTTTCTAAGTAGTGAATTTTCATACCGAACGTGCAGTCTTATAATTTCACGTGTATTACTATAAATATAATTTGAACAATTCCGTACACACATGAACAAAACTACAACCCACTTTGAAGACTTTTCTTCTGTTAATGTTACAATTTTAAAAACCAATTCCTGCATGGATGAATCGATAAATATAATTTATTTGAGTCCAATCTAAAATGATATAAATGATATTCAAAAGATAAAAAAACCGAAGAATTTGTTTATGAAATTTAGGCTGGAGAGATTGATAACTTGATCATGCTGTGAGCCCAACTATAGGCTCAGAATTTGACCAACAAATTTGGAGGCGAGATCACATATAAACCCAAGTTCTTGCTGAAATCATTGGCAAGTATTTTAGGTCAAATAATCTTCTTTTTCAAGTTACTCTGAGAGAGAGAGAGAGAGAGAGAGAGAGAGAGAGAGAGAGAGAGAGAGAGAGAGAGAGAGAGAGAGAGAGAGAGAGAGAGAGAGAGAGAGAGAGAGAGAGAGAGAGAGAGAGAGAGAGAGAGAGAGAGAGAGAGAGAGAGGGGGTGAGTGGTAGTGAAAGAATAATTCAATCACTAGAAAGAACAGCGTACTCGCACAATTACAAAACATATTGATATTTATTGACAAAATATTACGAATGATAAATAATGAAAATATAATGTACTTTGAAATAAATCTATATAATGGATTCAAGATGTGTTCAGTAAAATTATATGATTTACATTCTTTTTGCAACACATCTTACGTCTTTGAGTTGGTTTCATAAGACAGTAACGAACCATCTTGCATGTTGTGGTAACTTAGGATCCACAACAACTTAATTAATTGTTCCCAAACCTCAAATTCTCGACCATTACTTTCCTAGGTTTAGTTTTCTTCTGGAAACGATTCTTGATGAAGAATAACCCACGTAGTTTGTTGTATAAACCTGTACGTACTAGTACAGTATTTTCGCTCATATAACTTATTTTTTATAACGTACACGTGATAACGTGATGGCGTATCTTACAGACAATTCCATGATGTAACACCGCCTCCATACAATACAAATCACTACATCTACAACGTCTGATGACCAACACTTGTGTTGATTATCATCTTTCGCGGCAAAATCTTTACTAAAGGTATTTGCTATATTTTCGTTGCATTTGCTTCTACACACGTTATATCAACTTATTAGACTTTATCAGGTATGGCCGCAATGAATTAAAAATGTAACAACGTTATACTTCCTGTTTTGTTGAGCCAGACAAGATGTAGCAATGTCTGTGAAATATTTGTTAAGGCAGAGAATAAATTGTAGCAATATATTGTCGTGCCAGACGATGACTTGTTTCAACTTAACTCACCTCCAATGTACAGTTGTATCCTGTCATATACCGTATATACACAAATGATCAATCAACAGCAACGGACTACTCAAACTTTGCCTACATGTAATAAGCAAACGAGTCTTGATGAAAATTAATTGGGTTATTGTGCAATCAGTGCATTCACGTTGCAGACCAATTAAATCTTAGTGAAAGATTGTAACTTAGTCGCCATGGTAAATCTTTTCTTGCCAATCTGGTTAACGCTGTGTAAAGATCAAGATACTTCTGGCATATGACAGCAGGAAAAAATAACAAATTTGTAACTTTGGTATGCTTAGTATTTTGAAAGTCTTTGGCTGCAATTTCGTTTTCCTTGTTACATATCTAGTTTTTTTTGGATATAGCCATTAAGACAGAAAATCAAAGTTCGACCTAATGTGTAATCAAGCAAAAGTCGGCCATAAACCAAACATCAGTCAATTCGTATATTGGATAAAGAATATATAATACCTACGTCTACTTGAAGGGCAAGGCTGTTCACAATGATCATACACAAAAAGATTCTATGATTTTGAAATGAACTGTCGTATGAAGCTACATTCAGGCTCAAAGGTTCTGTTTGCGTCGTGTGATACGAATTTCTTTATGCTATACATGTAAGAATTTAATGTCTTTTACCAAATCATTACCAGGCCTCGTGATAAATCTAGAAAAGGATTTTTTTTGCGGGTTTATTTTAACCAAGATTTGTCGGGATAATACTTGATATTAAATTATTTGCAGGATTGTTTTAACAAATTTGTTCTTTTATCCCTCACAGTGATTTTTACAATTAAAAAAATGGAATTTCGAATATGTTTTACATGCTTTAATTTCTCTCCCTCTCTTCCAAATGAGGACAAGGTGTTGATTTACATTTTTTTTCAACCGTAAACGGGTGTCATTATATTTGATTTTCTTTTGGGATGGGCTGGGATAGTATGTTATTTGGTTGCCACGAGTATGACGAGTTACAGTGATTAATTTGACAGTTTGGTTGTTAACTTTCATATTGTCGTTTGATGTATACATCCAGCGTTCAGCCTAGTTCAACAACGTTAAAAGGTTTTCCATTTATCCATACTTTATACTCCTTGTTTATTTAAACTTTGTCAAACAATGCTCAAAAAATAACATGCTCCGCTTCAGGTATAGAACGAAAGGAAGCAAACGTGCCTGTGCAACTATTGCGAGCATACTACACCTGTGTGTATTTATTAGTCAAAAACTTCATATTATTAAGCCAGTCACTGGCACTTAGCTCTACCTTCTAAAATTATGCACGGCCATATATTTAGTTTTGACAGAGATAACTGTACACACAGTTGCGTGTGATACCCATACCAGCTGTAACAACATTTACGTTCAATTCGTTCCAGTTAAAAGTACAAACTTCTACTTGCTATTGCACCTACAGGTGGTATACTTAATGCCACCGACTACTACTATAAGCTTTTGTACACCAGTAACTATGTTTTAATCGTTATAAATATATATATTATATACATATAATATATTATATTACATATTATATACTTATAATATATTATATTAACTGCATTTGTATGTATGTATGTATGTATGTATGTATGTATGTATGTATGTATGTATGTATGTATGTATGTATGTATGTATGTATGTATGAACGTACGTACGTACGTCGTATGCATGTATGCACACACGCACACGCAAGCACGCACACAAGCATGCATAGATGAACCTACGCACGTGTGTGTGCATATTTTTACGCAAAGTTGTGTTAATATGAAAAAAAATTACAATATAACCGACACCTAAACACATATTCTGTCAGAGTAGACTAGTACTCAGTATGGTTGAGGAAGACGATTAAGAGAGTCACATGGTTTAGTCCCTATCGTGATCAATGCCAGTAAAAGTTTATATCGTCCATCAACAAAGGTTTTCTTGTCAGAATTTTAGACGGATTGATTGGTAGACGAATAGATAGATAGATAGATAAATAGATAGACAGATAGATAGATAAATAAATAAATAAATAGACACACAAATAAATAAATATGAAGATAGATAGATGGATATATATTTTGATAGATATTTAGAAACATTTATATATTTGGATAGGATAGATGGATATATAGATAGATAGATAGATAGATAGATAGATAGATAGATAGATAGATAGATAGATAGATAGATAGATAGATAGATAGATGATGGATGGATGCATGGATGCATGGAGATAGACATACATACAGACAGACAGTGAAATAGAAACAGACAGACATACAGAGAGACAGACAGATTAGATAGATAGACAGACGGACGGACGGACGGACGGATGGATGGATAGCTAGCTAGCTAGCTAGATAGATAGATAGATAGATAGATAGATAGATAGATAGATAGATAGATAGATAGATAGATAGATAGATAGATAGATAGATAGATAGATAGATTGTTAGAAGTTTTCATATGCATTGTTGATTGTTGGAGGCACTTGGGTGTAACTTTTGATAAAGGTGTGACGTAAATCAAATCGCTGTTTTCTATGTCGGTGTCTAATGTGTATTTACTTCATTATCACATCACGCTCCTTAATAGACCATGAAAACGGCGCTCACGGCGATTCATATTTCGTACGATAGCGTTATGGACCTTTTATTTGCACTTGAACAATGTTTGAAGAACCCCTGAGGGGACCATCCGTCGAGGTGAACCACAAACTGCGCTTTGGTTGAATTCTTGGAAAGCGTTACAAAACGGACACAATCACTTCTACTTGTTGAACTGTGATATATATATATAACGGGGATTTTGATGTAAAGTTAATGTTGTTCTGTTTTTTAATTTCCTATACTAATCTTATATTCCTTTTATTTACTTCCACAGTTGCGAACGAGGCTCAGCCACAAAGGCCGTCTCATTCACGCCCGTCAAGAAAGCCCTACTTCGTGCGACCACGTGACCAGAGGAGTAACATGAAAATATGTTTTGTGGGAAATGATCAGATTTCGTCAAATTACCCATTTACCTCGTGAAATACCACGTCTTCATCTCAAGCGCCATGTTCGGCAACCACCTTAAACAGAGTGGGTCTGTCACTTGGAAACCCGGTCACGTGGTCGCACGAGATGTGGGCATGAATGAGACTACCTTTGATACCATGGTTACCCAGCCTCGTTCGCCTAGAGAACACCTTCACTCCTGGACATTCCTCAGATTGCTATAACTACGTCGTTATACATCAGCCATTTGCTGGCTTCTATTTTGCTTCTTCTAACACCATTGCAACAGCTAAACCAGTAGATGGCTTCTCACAGACTTGAACTTGATCGAACAAAGAAAAATGCCAGACCAAACTGAAGTAGTCTGACCTCTGACCTCTATCTCCGTGCAACCACATGGCTCTGGGAAGTCCAAAACAGAACTCAAAAAAAAAGTAGCACGTAAGAGTTTGTAGCATGAGGGGATTAGGTAGTTAGGGAAGGGGTCATCATGAAATATAATTTAGCCAATGTAGTTTATTTTCTGTTGTTCAAAGTTTTCGATCAATTCAAGTCTGTGAGTATAAGCTTTAATTCTATCCTTGCACACATCCTTCAAAACCACACTTGCAACACACCTTCAGCTAACCGACCCTTTAATTTCGTTGCTTTTCAGAGAAAGAGAGGCGAGCTATCAAAAGATAAACAAATCGCGCGATTCTTTGTTTCCTTCACGATGATGACGCGAATGGAGAACGGGATAAATAGCGCGACGCCATAGAGTGCAATCAATAACGCTCAATACGCGGAATATTTTATTAATCTCGCAACGATGTTACAATAAAGGTCAAAGGTCAAATCGCGTTCATGCAAGATGTCGTGTTGTGTCTTTACATTAAAATGTGGGTGAAGTAAATAAAAAGACTACTAAGTAAAACAATGGATAATTTGACTGCAGAAATGTAAGGAAACCTATCCGAATGAGCAAACAGCTATTTTGACGACTATGTGAGTCACAAAAATATCGCATGATCTCTGCGTTGACTAATTCAAAACATGGTTAAAATACTTAACCATTATTTTGACTGGAGAAATGTATAAAGGAAACTATTCGAATGAGCATACGACTATTTTGACGAATATGGCAGTCACACAAAAATCGCACGATCTCCGCAGTGATGGTTAAATACTTAGCCATTTATTTTGACTGGAGAAATGTATGGAAAAAAATTGGATTGAGTATATACAATGGAAATCACGAGACCTGAAACAAAACGACGTCTTGCGCGACAAAAATCTTACTAACACTACTACATTTTATCGTCTGGCACAACAAATCTTACCAACAGTGCTACATTTTGTCATCTGGTTTACCAACAATCTTACTAACATCGCTACATTTTATCGTCTGGTTCGACAAAATCGTACTAATACTGCTACGTTTTATCGAGTTGCTCAACAAATATCTCTGCTGGTAAGATTTTTGTTGAGCCAGATGATAAAATGTAGCACTTTTTAGTAAGATTTTTGTTGAGCCAGATGAAAAAAATGAAGCAGTGTTTGTAAGATATTTGACAAGCCAGACAACGTTTTGTTTCAGGTCTCGTGATTTTAGTTGTACCTATTTTGCTAGCTATGGAAGTCGCCAAAATCGTGCAAAAATAATCGCCGCGGTGACTAATTTAAAACGTCGACAATTATTTTTATTAAAGAAAAACAAGGAAAACAATCTGAATGAGCATATAACTATTTTGACAACTAAGGAAGGCACTGCAAAATCGCGCCAAATATTAATCACTGTGATGGCTAATTCAAAACATGGTTAAATATTGGGCCTGTAACAAGTTCAATTAATTGATGTCATGATAAGCTTGTGAGAAGATATGTCTGTATTACGGTAATATATTCAATGAAAATTGCACTGTAAATATCTTTGCTATTGGTAATTCAATCATCATCATCATCATCATCATCATCATCATCATCATCATCATCATCATCATCATCGTCGTCGTCGTCAGCATCATCATCACTGTGGTATACACAACACTAAAAACACGCGAGGAATTAAAGGGTCGGTGTGTCGGTGCTACTTATTCTATCTCCTCCGATGAACGTGGCAGGATCAGTTCTATCATTTGTTATGTTTGACAAATGACGCCCCACTTTCCCCCCAGAAGCAGACTGTGTTTGAATTCGTAAGCAACTGTGAGCCCAGTTTTTGTATGGTAATTCTGATAACATGCCATTGTCGTTGGTCGCCGTTGCGTACTGTAAATGAACAGTCAGTGTGTACGATTTATGGCAATGAGGCCTTGGTGTCAATAACTGACTCGAGTGACCTTCAATAACTGACTCTAGTTAGGGTTACCGGTACGTGACACCTGCGCGTCTTATTAATCAACCCATACAAAGAATTCGGCATAAAATTGGCTCTGGGCGTAGTACGTACATAAATGTTAACATCGTAACGCTTTTATTTCTGCCGAAGTTTTGACATACAACAAATAGCCCTTTGTCAATTGAAAAATTCAATTATAACGTCACTGGGTGAATTTATACGAAATCTTGACTGAAGTGCTGTCAGCATCGCCCACAATTATCAATACTAGATGATCAATCACAAATTCTTTCAAAACACCATTTTAAATGTATTTTCAATTGCCTATCTTTGTACTGGCAATTTTTGTTCCTGTCACGTTCAGCAGTTAGACGTTTTCCAAACACCCATCTTTCATGAACACTGATACATATAATTATTCACAATGTATTGGTAATAAGAGTCGTTGTTAAGATATACACAGGGGATGTCTAACAGAGTTGGTGTAATTAGTTCAAGCAAAAACCGTTAAATTTCTTTTAAAATGGCGGTCACGTAACCATTTGTTTGGTTCCATTATTACCAGTGCAAACCATGCTTTAAGTGTATGTTCGTCACAAAAAATATCAATATAGACTAATAAAAACAATATATTCTCCACTTTCGAAGTTTCGAATACAAGCTGCATCGACTCTGATAGATTCTAAGCCGGGAGAAATTTGTAGAGATTTTCGTTTTGACTGTTCAATGTTCTTGAAATATAATACTATATTCATTGAATTTATTGGATAGATAATACTTGACATACAAATCTTAAACACTCACATCATACGTTGTGTGCTTCACAGGTTAAAAAACGAATTGGTAATTTGCATAGTCAACATATCGGATTCCAAACCGTACCCTTTCGGTACCAAATACATTTCTTGCCAAGCATGGACAACATCTCCTTTACTCTGTAATTTTATGGTTTCTTTATTTCAATGGTAAATTCGCATTAATATATTTATATTAAAGTTAACGTATAGCCACATTGGCAAATATCTTAAACGTTAATTCGTGTAAATGATTAGTTCAATAATAACTATATGATACAAGCTTGTGCGGAGATATATCATAATACGATAACACATTCAATCACACTTTCACTGTAATTATCATATTGACAAATATCTTGATCGTTGCGACCCTAGCTCTGTTTGTATATAATTATGTATGTCTTGCAGTACTCCAAAATAATCATTCGTTCTATCTTTAACATTACAAACATCGAAATAGACACATATACGAAAATTAGTAACTAACATTTAAATATAAATAACAAAAAAAGTAGTTGCACAATTAGTTCAGATTCATTATTCACTTTGAACATGTTCTATTTTGTTGACATAGTTTACTTAAAAGTCAAGTTTAACTTATGAAGATACAGCAAGTTTAAATAATATGATGAGTAAAGATGTAACTAACTATTAAGCTGGATTAATACGTTTAAGCTTCTTTTAATCCATATGTCCATCGTCAGAATGATACTTCCGTTTTTCCAATCTCAACATCAATGTTTCAGCTAAAGTAAGAAATGCTCAATTTACATTTTGTTGTTAAAACGCCTTTAAAAGATAACAAAATAATTTGTTGTCATTTTTGTTTATCCAATAAAGGAATGGATCTTGTGTTACTTAATGTTTAATGTCGTTAAAAGAACACACTTGCTTCTATTAACTTGTTTCTTGCAGTTAAGCGGAAGTCGGCCTTCTCTGCATCAAGATCCACGGTCCTTCTCGGATCATCCACGAGCCAAGTCATCACGTACGACCACCTGAATGCGAACAAGGGGAAAGACTTCGATATCTCCAGTGGAGTCTTTGTCACTGAGATTCCAGGAATCTACTTCTTCTCCTTCAACGTGAGGACCTACGATGGCAGGTACATCGGTATCACCATGATGAAGAATGACGAAACAATGGTTGCCATAACGACGGATGCAAGCGACAGGAAAGTTGTTCAGTCGCAGAGTATCATGTTGCAATTGGAGATTGGAGACAGAGTGTGGTTACAGCTGGGCCCACATCCGGAGTATGGGATCTATAGCAACAATTTTAACTACGTCACTTTCAACGGATTTCTCCTGTATCCCAATTTCATCAAATGAACACTTGGATAAGGACGTGCCATTTCATCGCAATATATAATACTTTTATGTGCAAAACTTATTATAACCAGATAAAAAGTTGGATATAGCTGCCATATATTTATTTATTTGAAGAAAATAAGAACTTTTGTTCCATGGAAATCCGAGATACGGATACCTGTATGTGTACCTGCCACATGTGTAGATAGTGAGATGCTATGCTAGTATTAGAATATATTATCAGCAAATATACTATATTCACTATCGTAATCACTTGCGGAGTTTCTCGTTCTAATAGACGTATACCGTGTACATGTAGCTGGCTTCCAACGTTTAAACTGAAATCTTTCTGGATGTATGCTAAAAGTTCTCTATCAATATTTGTGTTACATCGCTCATCGCTTTCTTGATAAAGCTCTCGAGGAAGCATGTGGCTTTTTTATTTGCCAGGATAAAAAACTTGTACTGATTACTGTTGTAGTAACAACCATCCATAAATACTGCCAAGAGGATTAACTAAGGATTTGTGCCACTGTGTTGGAGTTTATATGGATATAGAATTTGTGGAACACATGGAATACATGACACATAACTTCATGACATTTCACCATGGTTGTGGTAGCTGTTGTCATGATGTTACATACTAGGAGGCCAACCTCAGGTCCTTGCCCTTTGGATTACCTTACATGTCATTAATTGAGTGGAATTATGAGTAAAAGAAACCCGGCCATGCGTTGTGCCGTTTTTAGAAAGCAACTGTTTTCATCACACAGGTGGATTTTAACGTCTGGTGCGTGTGCCTAGGATACCTGCCTACATACCTAACTTGCCTTTCCTTGGAATCACTGTCAACGGATACATAACCACACAAGCGCTAGCCCTGAACAAACCAAGGATAATGAAAGTTTGAGTACGAAATGGTGTCTTGAATCGAAAAGTCTTCACCTGCAGCACCCTGGATTTAGCAGCTAAGGGATTGAAAGCGTATTTGTGCGATCAAATGAGAAAATAATGATTCCTTGAGTTCACATGAAGACAAGTGAAGCAGAACAAGTTGTCTCTCGGCTTGATATACCATTAAAGATACGTTGCTTTCTCCACAGTTTTTTTAGTTGCATTTATGTTGTGAATAAGCGCATATATCTATCTTTTAAATGTCATTAAGTCACTTTGTATTTTAATTATTACTATGATGAGCTATGCGAGTAAGGTTTTGTCTTCTTAAGACTTTGAATTGAATTGAATTGAGATGAATCATTTAACACAGAAGTCTGATATAAGATTGGGAACGGGCCCTCTTTTTTGAGATCGACCTCGAGTGGAGTATGATGGACGTCTTTGTAATGTATGTCTTTGTAATGTATCGTCGATTGACGTTCTGTTATGAACTATCATTATACAAATATCATTCACATTGAAAGGACAGAAAAGTAATGTTTCTTAGGGAAATTGTCACATTTAAACTGTTGTGATATTAATAAGGCGCCACTACATTGTCACTGGTCAAATTTATGAACATTTTGTTTCATCCGTTGACGATATAGCTCCTTCCAAAAACAGAAGTAACAGAACTACTTATGCATCTTATCGTTAAAATATTGATAGTTTATGGTTCTAATTTCATACCTTTCTATCATATTCATCGGAGATATATTTTCAAGTTGTGAACGAGGCTCCCGTCCGTTATTAGACCACACTGGGATTGGTTAGTATTACTGGGATTGGTCAGTATACCGGTGTTGTCTTGGTAACACGACTGTGGAGCCCAGTACGACTGAACCCGAACATTTTGGAAAATCGACAACGTAAACCTTTCAGCCAAAAAGTTTGTATGGGGTCAAAAGCCGTACATACGGTACACATAAAGAGGTGGGTCTGCACACACCCCCACCCCACCCCCTCCAATCTTGGGTCAGAATAAGATGGCTCGATGATTTCATTGAATTATACCATCATGCAATTCTCATCAAAATTATTATAAGCACATATTATGATAATAACGTTTGTTAATTTATTGCTAGTTACAAGAATGCCTTCAAAACTACTTGAAATACTACGAACGTGATGAACGAGATGGGTACATTAGGCCAAAAGTACTTCGTACAACACATCCATAGTTTGATGGAAAATGTTCTCCCTCGGATACACAGGACATATCTTTAGATCTCAATATCTTTATAGCAATTTTTGACTTTCTAATGGAAACCGCCATTCGTGTGTTTGCTACGTTTAAAAAAGGCCTATTTTGGAAAATTTGAACATTCCGATTTATTCATCCATACAGTCAAATAGTTTATTTTTACGATTTCAGACTGCGAGACTACGTAATAAAATATTTCCAGACATTTCTCCATCATCAAATAATATTTGAAATTTACAGAATACCCCATGAAGTAAAAATTATGCAAATAGTTAAACATCGTCCTCATTTTGTCGTCTGACGTGATGTGACGTGACGTGACGTGACGTGACGTGACGTGACGTGACGTGACGTGACGTAACGTGACGTAACGTAGGCATTTATCTGTTTGCTGCATTTTAATGCATTTATTTTCCTAGGTTTGAATTCATTTTGCGTTGCTATTCTCCAAATGAATGTAATTTTATTTATTTATTTATTTACTTATTTATTTATTTATTTGACAGATAATTTTAAAACATTATTTATATTACATGAAAGAAGCTTATGAACTTATATTAATTTGTGAACATTTAAAAAGGTAACTAGTAAATTTAATTCATTTAAACGCCATAATATTTATTTATGTATTTCTGAATATATATTTTCGCCACGACTCTGAAAAAGAATTTATTTGAGAGATATTTAATTTAGGTAATTTATTTATTTCATTTTTGATTGATTTTAAACATTAATTTATATAATATAAAAATACACAATGCATGTTGTTATTCAACATTTACTTTTGTCAGAATGTGTAATTTATTTGTGTTGACCCCGTTAATTTATTCATGATTAGTGGAGCACACTTTTCATTAGTTTTTCAGTCTATCTAGTTGAAATCCTTTTTAAGACAAAAATTGATATCTAATTATATTCCGATATATGGTGTTATTGCTTTATCAGACTAAAGTATGATTCATTTTATAAAAAATATCATTTATTGCATTATTTATTGCATTATATTTTTGTCATATCGTTTCTTCATTTTTTGGAAGAATTCATATGACAACAGGACCAACTCGATTATGTCACGATTGTAGATATGAAAAGTTAAAAGTTTCACGGTAAACGTAAATTATCATCAAGCTCAACATATTTGAGCTTGGCCGTACAAAACTCGAGTTATTTTTTTTACAGATGTGTCAGTGATCGATTTGTTCAGTACTTTCCACAACCACATTTGTATTCCATTGATTAAAGCGCCATATATCACGGTGAAAATTACTCAATTCGAAGTTTAAAATGATAAATTTAGCATCGACGCATAACTCGGAGGGGAAACGTAGTTTGGAACAAAACTTTCTATGGAACCGAGATATCTGTTATTTTACTTTCCATAGATACAAATATTCTTTTGATCATTCGTGTTTTAAAAGTTTCACTTGTTTGTTAACACCACATCAGTGTTCCTCACATCACCAACTTCCTTAACTTTTTAAATTTTCTTCAAAGATACAACGAAGTCTGCATATGATCTAAAAATCTCTACTTGGTTTTCCAGACAATAAAAAATAATTTATATATTTATAATTTCTACTTCGTTTCTAATCACCAGGTGATATTTCAAAAGCAAAATTTCAAACATTTTCATTAAAACAGTCGAGGTTTCATTTTTCACTTGAAGCTATTTCCATACTACTTAAAACGCTGTAAATAGCTATTTTTTTTCTAAACATATTCAAACAATAGTGTAATAGTTCTATTTTGTATGTCTTGATATATACATTTTACATCCTTTTTGGAAATAAAGATACTATTTGCTTCACGTTATTTGTGTAATTTTGTGTGCGCTGATACATGTCATTAGGATAACCAACTTCATAGTATTCAACTACTCTAGACCGTGTTTGATCTAACCCCTTAACAACGAAAATCATGTCAACAGAAACAACACGTCGTCGTCTGGGCCGACAAATATCGTTCTAACGTTGCTACATTTCATGCCAGTAAGGTGTTCTTGCGTCAGACATAAAATGTAGCAATTTTGCTACATGTTATTGTGTGACACAACAAACATCTTACTGATATTGCTACATTTTATCGTCGTGTCAACATCTTACTAACATTGCTACATTTAATTGTCTGGCTATTAAACATTTAATACTAACATTTACTATATTTCATCGTCTCCCCCAAAATTCTTGGTCAGGTGGATCGGCAAAAATCGTGATGTTATTACAAAATTTATCGTCTTCCTCAACAACAATCTTACTAACAAAATTACTACATTTCCTCATCTGGCTAAGCACATTTCTTACAGATATTGCTACTTTTTCTTTTACTTGGGGGTTATAATTATAATATTTGTTGAGCAAAACGATAAAATGTAGCAATGTCTAAGATTCATATTTGAGCCAGAGAATGAAATGTTGCAGTGAGATTTTAGTAGAGCCAGGCGATGCTCTGTTTCAGATGGCATTGTTCTCATTGTACTTTTATTGCATGAACTAGGGCCAGTTTAACTACACTGTAGAGGCAACGGGTATTGTTGAAACTAGGTTTTGAAGGCAGTAACCGGGTTTCAGAAATGGGGCAAGAGGCTGGTTTCAAATATTGAGTTTTTTATACACACGTTATCACATAGATAATATATTCATATAATAAGAATACTGATAATTGGACCCAGCCTCTTGCGCCATTAATAGACTCTTAGACTGATTTATACCTTTATTTGTGAACGAATCAGTGATGACACGAGCACTTTTCTAGACAAGTTGTAAGACTATACTTTGATGCACTATATATGATGGAGAATTCTTTCCTTTTTTTTCTTGTTTAAAGGTAGACTTTAAAATTTGTCATGTCCCGTTTTTTGACTCTTGAAATGGTAATAGGTTCGTCAGCCTGTTACCGTAAGTTAATCTTACAGCCGAACCAAATTATTATTTCTTGCTTAATAGTTTGGAGATTTTATATTTCGTCGGCTACGAATGTCATGACGTGTGCGAACGCAGAGGTCAAAATATAGGGTTCTGCTAGAATAATGACAATGTGGAGAAAATCAAAGATGTGGAGGTACATCACGGTTTTTGTGTTTGTTTGTATGCCTGAGCCTGATTTCTACATTTTTTGGAAAGTAAACATTTGATGATGCTATAGAACTACGAAGTTTGGACCATTATAGTACTTGATCGTTAGAAGATCTCGCCACATATACAATAACGTATACCATGTAAATCAATGCATATCAAAGTTTATCTGTCTTTAGTCAATTCAATTCTATACGTAGGACGCATTGACAGTGTTCTCAGAGTCCTAACATCTGTCTATATTGCACCCAATGCTTCGCACGAAATAACATGTTGCAACTTCTGTGTTTGAACAATCTGACTCGATCCAAGCTGTCACTAATTGATTATCATCGTAAATGTCAAGGAAACATCATAACATCGTGGTAACACTCGGAAATTGGAGTGTAATCTCCACCCACAATGTCCGTTTACAGCAAAGTCTCTCTCGCTACTGTGTATTTTTGTCTGCACACACGTGTATTGTCTAGTGACTGGACGACGTAGTTCAAGTTGTAGAGCAAACTTTTGAGTACCGTATTCTTTAAGCATTACACACCGTATTAAACAGTGAAGTACAGCCGCAGACAAAATTTCAACACCATTATTCTCAGGCTTACATATCAAATTCCACCAACGCCAAAGACAGGCTTCATCGTATCCATAACAACTAAAACCACAAAACATGCTTAGTAAACTTTGTATTGGTAGTATCTATGCAACCAGTTGTCGTGGTATTAGGTACTGTACTTATTTAGCCACACTTTAGTCCATTAAGTGCAAAGGCGTATGATAGGATTACTAAGCATTGATTTTCTTAATACCACAGGGTGATGTGGCGTTCTCCTTTTACCGGTAAATATGAGAGAGAGAGAGAGAGAGAGAGAGAGAGAGAGAGAGAGAGAGAGAGAGAGAGAGAGAGAGAGAGAGAGAGAGAGAGAGAGAGAGAGAGAGAGAGAGAGAGAGAGAGAGAGAGAGAGAGAGAGAGAGAGAGAGAGAGAGAGAGAGAGAGGGGGGGGGTCAGGTTGAACTTAACAAAACTATAGGGCGAAACGAAGGGCGAAGAAGAACGTGTGGTTTGCATTTATAAATCAGATAGAACATAGTAGATGTGGTTTTCATCGCACAAAGGTTACTAGGTACAACAATGGCACTCGTGCATTGACATTGTTGTCATTTCTGTCATCAAAACAAATTTTACACGCAAAAAATTAGTTTTCGTGAGTATACTTTTTCGAAGTTTCCTACGGAAAAAATTTGTGATTTTATAGATTAGTCAATAGATGGTCAACGGAGATTTCCGGAATCGAAATTGAACTACACAAGGTATTCACGTTGCAAGAAATCAGAAAGTTGATGGAGCTTGGATGGGGAGCTTCGTAACACGAGACTGTATTGAAGTAAATTGAATCGTTGGTATTGTTAGATACACTGACTTCTCTTATCGTTTACTCACATATTGATTTCGACCGCGGTTAAGATTAGAGAGAAAAAAATCAATGAAAGATTTAATGTGTTAAAGCTAAATGGTATTTATCAATTCATTTTTTCTCCGTCTTTCGCGGGAAGGCGGCAAAGAAGTGTCAAGTTTTGTAACAAATAGATCGGCTATTGTCCCACTTCGCAGCTGGGCCTATATCTGAGCTCCGCGTCCTTGTCTGCGCACGTGGCAATATTCAAATTGCTTATTAGATCCGTTGGGTCAAGCGAGAGGTTGCATTCAAGTTTGGAGGGCTGTAATTTGGGACAAAGGCCAGCTTACCCAGCTGTTCTCAGCAAATTGCCGTATAGCAATTGTGGGATTTTCGATTGTTATCTCTTAGTTTAACTTTGGTGGATGTCTCTCCGGGTCACCGTTAGGTCATCCTGGTTGAATGGTTAGTTGTATGTGGTAGATGGAAACAACAATAGGATTGATATCAGTCATGTGTAATGACGTCACTATCGGTCAAGTACATTCAATAGAATGGCACGTCGGAAACAATGTACGGAAGATACCACATGTCCAATGACACACTCCAATATGTTACTCCGAAAGGGTATCAAACTTCGAACGACGTGGAGATAAAACAGAGCAGGAGGGGAGCTGGAGGGGTGCAAATAACCTAGACAAATGGCCATATGGATGAGAATGGGGTGCCTATTTGGATATTTTACCATGTTTTAAAAATGGTAAAACAACGCAGACCAAGGCCGTGTTTGTAACGCAATAATTGCAAAAATGAAAGAAAACCATCTTTAACTGAAAGTACTTTCTCAATACTAGTATTAGGCTGAGTTACAGAATTATACACTGTATGTACAAGTTATATGAAATTTGAAGCTTGCATTGTTATTAAAATACTGGTTAATTACAAATAATAATTAATTATGCAAATGACTCATTAACCCCCACAAACAAGCATTGCAAGATATGTATGCTTTGTTATCATTAATGTACAGACCAATTTATTTAACATTTGAAACCTGCATTCTCTAGATACTGTCTATTTTTACCATGAAATGTTCATCATTTGAATTATCCACTAAAGTTAAAATCTGCATACGTACGTACGTATGTATGTATGTATGTATGTATGTATGTATGTATGTATGTATGCAGAAAGAAATGCATAAGGAACTAATAAACCAGTCCGTATATATAGCTGTTAAATCCGACGTTTCGAATAAATATTCTTTTTCAAAGGAAAAATTGGCGAGACAGAGAAATGCCAGGTGACAACCCGAACATTTCTAAATATAATGGAACAAAACCGCGCGTGATATAAATAAACGGTTGTACGTGGGATAAGTTCTTAAATTCGCACGCACCTAATAGAACCCAATAGAATACGCCTGAAATTTAAAAAATACCCAATAATCATGATAATTAGATTGGGAAAGACGAGAATAATCTATTAATTCCAAGGGGTTCCAGCGTTGTATGTATGCATGTATGTATATCGTAATACTTAGTCTGGTCCGATTGCTAGGGAATTCTTTCTTCATCAAATATCGATAGAGCTCCCTACTTGATACGCCAGTGCTGGTCAACCAGATACGGTGTGGTAACACGTGTTATTATACCGCGTTCGCACAAAAAAATATGGGATTTATACACTGGTCGTTCTACATCACGCGTCACGACAACGAGTGCCTACGTTATTATTTCTGTGTGGTACTTGAAATAAGAGTGAAAACGTTCAAAATCGATTATATCCCGATTTGTCGTAAAGTACGCTTGCGCAGGTAAAATAACATTCTTTTCCAATGTTTCCTTCATTCAGTTGCTGGGAAATACTAGTGACCTAAAGGTGAATTTAAATTTGTCGTTACTCGTCTTTGACTCGTAGTGACAAAGCCCCTTATGTCACTCACATTTTCCTTGGCTGAATGAAGAGAATACCTAGAGAATATTTCATTGTCCCTACGTATGTGATTTTATAAACGAAATGACATTTTAACAAATAAAAACCTGTTGATACTGAGATATACAAATTGTGTACATACATGGATATGAGATGCTGTATATTATATAAATCAAATTAATTGTCAATAAATATCGTTCTTTTTCATCGAAATAAGAGTGAATTAGAAATGCCATGGCGAAGAGAGATGCAGATTTGCAACGACAGTATCAGATAGGGCTGTATCACTACTTAGTCGCCTGCTGCTGTATAGACATGTTGAAATTTTGCAGTCGTGGGCAGCAAGCCAAGCGAATTAATCGTTTTGAACTTGAAGTGGTTTAAAATTTCAACACCTGCATCGTATAACAACTGTACTTTTTTTTACTTCTTCCCTGAAGCAAAGAGTTTGCTACCACAAGTTTCCAGACCTTCTGCTCTCTTGGACCTAAACATTTTTTCCGAAAATCATCAAGCACTCCCCCTTGTCTGAAATCAAATGGTTCTCCCCTGAATTCTATATTGGATGTCTTTTCGTGTCATTACTAGCCCATTTCCCCGAAAATTCAACAATAACCAAGCAATGCATCCCCTACAGGCTTGATCTAGGGTCAAAGCGTACCACAACCATATACCCACGTGCCAGCTCAGTCAAGGTTCCACAAATATGAAAGAGAACCAAAGTAATTATAAAGTCATTGTGTTACTAAGAGACCGTGTTTTAAAGAACTTTCACCAAACAACGGACATTTTTCACCTCGCCGTGAAAATAGCGTGACATTAATACAGCGTACGACAAAGCTACCGTTTCAGTAACTTCAAAACCAAGCAAAGCTAGATAGTTCTTTGTTTGGTGTGTCAATCACTGAGGGCAAGTGTGCGACCTCTCGTCAACCCTTCATCGTTGATATGTGAAGTTAGAACTGATGAGTACAAATAGTGTTAGAATTAAATGAACATTTCCACACGTTCATCTATAAAGCCATCACGTCACGTGCATACATAACATATTTTGGAGTGTTCAAATGTGTGTTGACAATCACAACCGTCGTCATCATCATCATCATCATCATCATCATCATCATCATCATCATCATCATCATCATCATCATCATCATCATCATCATCATCATCATCATCATCATCATCATCATCATCATCATCATCATCATCATCATCACCATCATCATCATCATCATCAATACCATCTTGATCGACGAAACTTTGCAAAAATCTCAACACATACATAGTATGCATATGATGGTTGGACGGGTGGTTTTGTGAATGCCATGGTGATCAAGGATCTCTCCGTCCGTCTCTATGTGTGCCTGGCTGTGTGTATGTATATATATCTATGTCTATGTATGTGCATGTGTCTATCTAGATACGTTGGGTGTTTCTCTGAATTTACAAAGGTATTATGCTTCAGACGGACGGCCATTAGCTGAAGTGAAACCAGGGAAATAAATGTACTCGTGTATAAATAGGGCATGATAACTTAGACTGAAAGATCAGCCGTTGATGGCGCTCTTCTCACTCTTTTTCCACAATATTGGCATCGCTTTTAAACAAATTCTACGGAACCGAACATCTGAGCTCTTATGTCAACCGTATGATCCAATAGAGCAGTGAAAAGAAACGAGAGAACTATGAATGTACATTGCGACATAGACCCTACACGATTCTACACGTGTCGGGTCTATGATTGCTGCCGTAAACTATTTCATCTTGGGAACGTTTATGGTAAAAATTTTGGGGAAAATGATATTTTGTGTATTTTTTGACAGGTTTTTCACACAAATTGTCCATTGCTGTATGCTATCCTCATCAGTCATTACTTCTTGAAAGCTTGTAACTTTTGTATCGCTGTTGTGTAGTATATGTTGTGCCCTAACATCGATCGGCAGGCAGATTTTCACTTAGGCTGGAGCAGAAAATAGATTGAAAAATTCACAGTGTTAGTTAGTAATGACCATATCGCATCTGAACTGTCTGTAAAAGTGATTTTGAAGATCTCTGGTTGTGATGAAAATGTTGAAGCAAAAGAAGGAATAACTAGCAAGAAGAACGGGTACTAACCCGATCTTGTATGTATGTATGTATGTATGTATGTATGTATGTATGTATGTATGTATGTATGTATGTATGTATGTATGTATGTACGTACGTACGTACGTACGTTTGTTTGTTTGTTTGTTTGCTCGCTCGCTCGCTCGCTCGTTCGTTCGTTCGTTCGTTCGTTCGTTCGTTCGTTCGTTCGTTCGTTCGTTCGTTCGTTCGTTCGTTCGTTCGTTCGTTCGTTCGTGTATTATCCACTCACTCCTCGATGGTTTTGCACACCCCTTGGGGCTTTCCGTGCAGTTAATTGAAGTATACATTGGTTACTGCCTTCTATTTTGACCTTTCCTGCACAGTTGATGTGTGATTTATTTTACTCAACATTTGCCCGAAATGTTATCTTTACACTTCTTTAATTTATTAGGACCGAGGGCATCAGTTTAATACTTTGAATCCTTAATTTGGTCCAGTCAGTATTTATACGTGTACATGTACATGTTATTTATCTTTAACAGATGTTCAGAATACAAAATCATTGCTTTCTCTACGTCTGTTTAACGCGTCCTACACACGTTTGAAAGAGCGCCACCTATGGTTAACTCTGTGCCCCTGTTCCAGGTCGAGGGACTAGTGCAGTGCTCCCCGTGACACTGGTGTCGTGATAGTAAATCAATCTTTTCTGAGAAGTGTCTGTGTACCGTAGCTATTTTTAGCCGGGGAAATCCGCTTTTACCTGTTCCTGCTGCGATGCGACAGTAACCCATCGAGGTTGGAACTCTGAACGTAGATAACACCGGGTTCTTTCACCGCGCACCGTATTACTAAGTATTATCTAACCATGTCAAGGCCAATTTACACTTTACTTTTCTCTCTTCTGCTAATTCATGGCTATGTTTTGAATGCGGAAGAATCGCCCATGAACAATGAAGTCATACATGAAGATCCGGAGAATGACCATCTTGGTGAAATTCTAGCTCGACTCACACAACTTGAAGATCGGTATGCAGAACTCAAAGAAGAGAACAGAGAGTTGAAGAGATTGCTAGCCCAATCTGCCCTTGAAGCAAAGCGACTACCGTTTGATGACAGAGATACATCAGGGAATGTACGGCGTCATGAAAACGGTAACGTTGACCTTCCCAGTAACACAGGAGATGGGTCGTTCGATGACGTCACGGAGGTGTTAAAGTCTATCGATGTTATAAAAAACCAGAATGGCGGAACAGAACAACATGGTACAACACCTGTGAATGAAGTACACAGAAGCCAAAAGACCAACGGCATCAAGACCCAAAGCTCGTTCAAATTCTACCCTTCTGTGAGGGAAATTGTTGAAACTGCCAATCAAAACTTCAATGTGCCAGACATTGCTTCCCCTCAAGACTACTTACAGGTGAACCAAGGATCCAAATCGGCAGCAAAAGAAGCTCAACGGTTACACCTGGTTCAAAGTCAGAAATCCTATAACCTGGAGGCATTATCAGGGCAAGTGAAATTCCTGACTGGTCAGTTCGAGGCTTTAAAATCTCGTCTTCCCATGGATATGGCAACAGGTAAATTTGCAATTGTGAACACGTTCATACCTTTTACAATAATTATAAACAATATTGTTTTGTTGTTCTTTGTGAACGTATTCTAATCTCAGAATCCAAATGAATGTAATCACAGCATAAATCGCGTTTAGTAAATAACTGTATGCATGGTACAGACGTGATCTTTTGTTAAAATCTAACAAGCAAACAATTCGTATTCATGTCAGTTCTGAATAGCACTTCGTATTCCCTTTGACAGGAGACACTTTCCTTATTAACATGTGACCCCGTATCAGTTACGCAATGGAACCGTTCTTTCAGAGAATCCATCGTATTGATATTAGAGAACTCGGTCAGGATATAATTACTCCAAGGTCGTATGAACATTAGCAAATGAAGTTTAAGCCATCTATCATAGATTGCAACAGGTTTTAGTGCCTGTCGTTTTGTTAAGCAACTACACTCCTAATTCAATTTAATGAAATAACTTTATGTTTGTCCGGTACGAGTACTCATTTTCTCATGCGTGATATCGATAAAACAGTTCATTTTCCTCGATATTATAGTTTTCTGAACGAGGGATCAATAGGAAAAGTGAAATCATGGTATATGCATGAGGACGTACAGACTAAAAGAGAGATTGTTGTTGACGGACATTTAAACAAACACACACACACACACACACACACACATACGTACACACACACATACACACACACATACGTACACACACACATACATACATACATACACATACATACATACATACATACATACATACATACATACATACATACATACATACATACATACATACATACATACAGACAGACAGACAGACAGACAGACAGACAGACAGACAGACAGACAGACACACACACACACACACACACACACACACACACAAACAAACAAACAAACTAAAGAAGTAGAGGTAGATGAATCGGGTGGATGAAAACGTGAAGTTAAGTTGTCTGTCATCAGTTTCAGTCAGTACTAGTATTGGGGTAATCAAATGAGACTACTATAGCGACTTGGCAGACACAAATGAACTTCACATCAGAAAATCACCTAAGGTCACAATTCAAGTGGCAATCAGCGCAGCGCATGTCATGGCTAAAGTCACAGGGATCAACCATATGGAACTGCATTCGTCTAAAGATAGAATATTGGAATGTTGTCGCTGTACCCTCAGTTATGCTAGTTATTTATCAGTACATGTTTTTGTTTTATTGTAGTCTATACATGGACCTTAGCAAATTATTACTAGACAAAATAACAACTTTTTATAAACTTTAGTCATATGAATATACATGATGACAGACTTTACCATTAATACCACAAACTTGTAAATTGTAATAAGAATTGTATTTATAATTTCATAAGTCCATAAAGGACATTTTGTAAACAAATAACATAACATAACATAACATAATATAACATGACAGCATAACATAGCATAGCATAACATAACATAACATAGCATAGCACAACATAGCATAAAATAACATAACATTATATAACATAACATTAGTTATTCACCAACAGCGATAATCCTTCTATTCTGCAGATCTCGCCAGTAGCAAGTGTGCCTTCTCTGTAGCCAGATCGAAATCGTTGCTAGGCAACAATTTGAGTCCGCAAAACATAACCTTCGACTTCAAGTTGGCAAACAAGGGGAAGTATTTTGACATGCGCAGTGGAGTCTTTACCTGCCAAATACCCGGTATATACTACTTCTCTTTCACAATGCGTTCCTATGACAACAAGACCATCGGTGTGACATTGTTGAAAAATGGCGAGGCACAGGTTAGTATGTCTACGGACCCCAGCGAACGAAAAGTGATGCAGACCCAATCGGTTATGCTACAGCTCGACGAGGCCGACCAAGTCTGGCTCCAACTAGGACCACATGTAAACTTTGCTATCTATAGCAATGATTACCATTACGCTACATTCAACGGTATAATTCTGTATATTACCAAATAAAATTATATATTTTTGAAAGCCATGCACTTCTATAAGTTCAAAAGCACAACTGGGTGTAATCTGATTAAAATCCGATGTAGATGTCGGCTAATCGTTCATTGCTATTTTACCTTCGTTATTTTGCCTGAATTGACCTTCGTGGTACATGTTAACGTTTTCGTCCTGATCGCGTAGAGAAGGCTAAATAACGAAGGTAAAATAGCAATGAACGATTAGCCGACATCTACATCGGATTTTAATCAGATTGAACTGGCTGAAGTTCTTCATTAGTATGTGATACCCAGCGTTCGTCTTTGATGTTCCATGTTGTTTTTAGAAAGTGTTTTATCATAGCATACGGTGTCTAAAGCTTCGTTTATTTATAAAACGTGGGTGTTTAACACTTGTAAGAGTATGTAGAGGTAGTACATTGGTTTGTTTGGCACATAGTTCCATTAGATATCCGGGAACGAAGTGAAAATAAATCTGGCATAGGCATGGGAAGATAAGAATAAAGAGAGAATCGAAGATGTTAAATGAAATAATAACTAAATCATGAAAAGCTGATATAATTGCATCTTAACACCTTTCTCTTTCTGTTAAAGAGACCCATATGCCACGTATTGTGAACATTTCTTGTAAACTTACTTTTTACTCGCATGTATTAGCCTCCAACGGACATCGCCAGCGGTGGCTGCTATATGCATGTTGTATGCTCGCCCCGTTAATATTATCTCATAAAGGCTGTCTAGTCAGACTGACCTTGTCTGACATACCAGCGTCTGGTACTATTTCTTATAATTGATATCCACTATATTCTATTATATCTTGGTCAAGTAACATCAACGTGGGTTATGAGCACACATTGCTGTATATGATGATGTTTCATGAACTTGCCAACTAACTGTAGGACCATATTGTTGACACCATTTTGGTAACTTGGGCTGTCTTCGAACGTAGAAGTGTCCCTGTCGATGGAATATATGTACTGGTGAATACTAGTACATATAAACATAAAAACTCTGTAAGGAATTAGTGCATACTAGACAGTCATTACGAGATTATGGAGATTGATATTCATAGATTTGCATCATATTTAAAAAAAAAACATTTCTCAAACTTTTAACTGCCGAATTTGTTGACAGAGTACACCTTTTACAGAATAGTACTAAATGCTATTTCTTCATATCACAGTGAAGCAGTTATCTTGTCCATTTCTGGATGAACGATTTATTCACGCAGTGTAAGATTTTCTCACATTTTGTACGTCGAACCTTAAAAAATGAAGATAGAAATTTAGTTTGACATAAACAATAATGAACATTGTAGTTCTGGTATACTCTTTTTACTGTATGGTTTGGTGTGATAAACTAGTATACTGATAAAATGTGATGACACAAATCCCGACTTGACGTGACGTGTCAAAATATGTCATGATACAAATCCTGACTTGGCGTGATGTGTCAAAACATGTCATGACGTGACAGAAGATCAGTGCTGAGACGTATGTGCATTTTTATGTGACGTGACGTGACGTGACGTGACGTGACGTGACGTGACGTGACATGATGTGATGTGACGTGACGTAGTGGATGATGATGTTGATGATGATGATGATGATGATGATGATGATGGTGGTGGTGGTGGTAGTGGTGGTGGTGGTGGTGGTGGTGGTGGTGGTGACAATTAATGATGATGATGATGATGTCGACATGTAGTACAAACTATAGCCAACCGGAAATGTCCCCGTGTTCATGGCCTTTAACATTGAATTTCACAAATATAAATATAATATTTCAAATGTCAAGTTGAATTGCTCTAGGGTAATTTCTAGCTTTGCACAATAGGACATGACAACACTGCTCTTTAGTAATGATATAATAGAGTACATGTCAATGACTTTCACTAACAACTGTCAATCTGGTTCTGATCCTGATACGTACTAGTACAACCCATAACACCAAAGGAATGTTTTTCTGTATGTACCACAATCGTTATAGCAGCCATATCAAGTGTACCAGTGAAACGTTATCGACCGGCTTTCCGTGCAGTTTTATCGATATATTGTGTTTAAATGGGGAAGTACTCACTCGCACTACGGTTCCAGTCTGTTCCATTTAAGACTATAACGTTGATTTAGCCGACCAACTAGTTTCTTCTCAAACCATCTCTTATACGAGGTACCGTACCGCGTCTTGGACTGTATGTTGAATAGAACTCACAACGAAATTTAACATTCACATCTGGTTTCAAAGAACACCAACTGACGACTTGGTTGATTTTATTACATGACCAATCTCCGTCTCCGTCCTCCCCTCTAGATGTGCTTTACGTCAGGTGTTTATACTTTTTTTATATTTTTGAAATATGTTGAAATAGATGCCAAAAACACAAAATCCTTGCCATCTCTTTGGCTGATCTATCCATACACTTGTTTGTTAGAGCGCCACCTTTGCCTCTCATGACATTTCACGTGCTACTGATTTCGTGATTTATTGCTACCCGTATAATCAAACAAGTTGACTCACATTAGAAACTAAAACCTGTGCATAAAACGTTCACAGTTTGACCATTTCAATCCTTTGATGAGACAGTAACCTATATGAGGTTGTGAATTCGATTCTGAACGAAGACGACACTATCTAACCATGTCAAGACCAATTTACACATTCACTTTGTGTCTTCTGATTCATGGTTTTGTTATGACTGTGGAAGGATTGCTTAGAAACAACGAAGTCACAAATGAAGATTTGAAGAACCTCCATCTTGGTGAAATTCTAGATCGGCTCACACAACTTGAAGATCAGTATGCAGAACTCAAAGAAGAGAACAGTGAGTTGAAGCGATTGAAATCTCGAACTGGTATGACAGACCACGGAGCTGTTGATGGAAATACACCAGTGAAATTACAACACCCTGAAAACGGTGACCTTAACACAGGTGACGGGTCATTTAATGACGTTCCGAAACTATTCGATTCCTTTGATAGTATGAAAAACGATTATGGCGGAACAGAACACCGTCATGGTACAACACCTATGAACGAAGTAAACAGAAACGAAAAAACCAACGGCATCACGACCCAACACACGTTCAAATTCTACCCATCTGTGAGGGAATTGGTAGCTGAAACTGCCAATCAAAATTTCAATGTACCAGACATTGCTTCCCCTCAAGACTATTTACAGGTTGACCAAAGGTCCAAATCGACTACAAAAGAAGATCAAAGATTGCAAGTGAATGAAGACCAGGGGTCATATAACCTGAAGGCTTTGTCTGGGCAAGTGAAATTCCTGACTGATCAATTCGAGAATCTGAAATCTCGTCTTCCCATGGCAACAGGTAAATTTGTTTGCTTATTTTATAACTCATAAAACTCGCACGGAAGTACTGTGACCGACGAATATATGGGGTCAAAGTAAACTGAAAATTAACGTAAAATAAAATAAAATTCCGACCTACCTATCCTATTTTCTCAGTGACGTCATGTTATCGGAAACAAATATTTGTTTTGTTTTGCCTAACTGTACTGTGCGTTGCGCTGAGTGGATAAACGTGTTCTTTCCTAACAAGAATTCGTATCAACTCTGCAGAACACAACGGGTTCTTTTGAAGGGAAGGTCTGCAATTCATTACCACCCACTTATCAGTGACGCTGTGTAACTTGCGTCAGATTATTCAGGAATGCACTCGTTGCTCTGGGAGAACTCAGCAGTAAAATCGTTATCAAATGAAGTTTATGTTATTTATTGCAAGAGTTCCCAGAGTCCCTAGATTACTGAATAAATGCCTAGTTTCAATTTCCAATTTTAATTTTATCCCAAATTCAGTTCTAGCGCCCTTTCTCGTATTTAATAACACTTCATTTTCGACGTCATGTTTCGATTTTTGAAACTGATTATCTGGTAATAGGGCGAGGCATAAGGACATATAATCTGAAAGATTGGTCGTTTTGGAAGTCATTTATTTGCTAACATGCACACCACACATGCACATCGGCGAGTGACGTGACAAATAGGGTCGCAACGACAATTTTTTCAGGCTAGGACATGTATAGTGGACACAGGGAACTGGTGTACAGAAAAATTGACATGTATGCGGAGAGGGAGTGAGGGACGGGGATAGTCAGACACACAGACATCATATAGACATACATTATATAGACAGACAGATAGACAGACAGACAGACAGACAAACAAACAAACAAACAAACAAACAAACAAAAAACGGAGAGGTAATGATTATAGACGTAATCTGAAATCATACAGCAATAACGATTCTTTACTCCTCAGATCTCGCCGCCAGTGGCAAGTGCGTCTTTTCTGTATCCAGGTCGTTATCGTTGCTAGGCAAATCGCGTCCACAAAACATAACCTTCGATTTCACGTTGGCGAATAAGGGAGCATACTTTGATATCGACACTGGAGTCTTCACTTGCAATAAAACTGGGATATACTATTTCTCTTTCACAATGCGTTCCTATGACAACAAGACCATTGGTGTGACGTTGTTGAAAAACGGCGAGCCCGAGGTAAGCATATCAACAGACCCCAGCGATCGGAAAGTGATGCAGACACAGTCACTAATGCTACGGCTGGAAAATGCCGACCAAGTCTGGCTCCAACTAGGAGGAAGCCCAAATTTCGCTATCTATAGCAATAAGTATCATTACGCTACATTCAACGGCATCAGTCTGTACACTGATAAATAATTACAAGATAGAATATTTTTTGAAAGTAAAATACAACCACAAAGTAATGATGTAAGTTGCAAAACGCGAAATTCTTCATTGTAACAGTTATCAAATGATACTCATAGTTTGTTTTTTTAGACTGTCAGTATATTTTTATCGTTGTTAAATGTATGACAACGTTTGTCTATACAATGAGAGTAAAATGATCAGTTGTAGATTTTCTAGAGAAAGTACGTAAGCTTTCGTGTGCATGTCGATACCATTTAAAAGTGGAAGCGAAACCTGATATGTTGTGGAATGATAAGAAATTATAATACATGGAAGGTATGAAAATATCCGGAAAGGATAGCTACATGAAAACTAGACTTCCTTTATTTAGTACAGTTGGTTGCCTCCTGTAAAAGATACAGTTCATGTGTTTTGAACTGCCTCCACATGCATGTGTGATTGAACAAGGTATTCATTGTAGATGACGCCTATCTAATAAATGAAATAAGTATATTCAGAAAATCTCTGTAGGAGGTGATGGAAAGTGGACAATTAGTTCAACATTATGGTAGTTGATCTTTATAGATTTTGACAGTTTTTTCTTTAACATTTCTACATCATTCAAACTTTTAACTTTTAATTGTAGGATGATTGTATAGGAAACACTAATGCGTACACCTATGTGGCAAGTTGAATAGAAGTAGTGCTATAGAATATGTTGACACACGTCAAAGTGAATAAATACAACTTGTAGCAACATTGAATGTTGTGTTGTACTTTTCTGGAGGAATGGTGGTGGTGGTGGTGGTGGTGGTGGTGGTGGTGGTGGTGGTGGTGGTGATGATGATGATGATGATGATGCATCTGATGGTGTGGTGGTGGTGGTGGTGATGATGATGATGGTGGTGGTGGTGGTGGTGGTGGTGGTGGTGGTGGTGGTGGTGGTGGTGCAGTTGAAGATAAAGATGACGAAATAGAAAACACAGTAACTCAGATAACAATATAAATGTTCAAAATATATCCACACATATGGGTAACTATCTCATTACCATTAGCCATACACGCTGAGGTGACTCGAAATCAGCACTGTAAGTAGATAGGTGTAAATATTCTAATAACTATTTAATCTACTCACTATAAAGTTTACCGTATAGCTCCAAAGATAAATTGGTAATCTCGTTTGATCCTGAAGACAACTTTAGATTCCTCTTAAGTTTTTAGTCCCGCTGTCAACGAAAACGCCAGGCCAAATATTTTATAGAAATTGTGTCTATCGTTCATCGTGTTGCTTTCATCCTTGTTGCAGTTACGGTTAGAAGGCAGTGTACTTCTGGGGTCAATAAACTCTTCTCAGATACGGAATTCATTCATCAACAACCAAACAATGTTAAAATCTATTTATAAACATGACCCATATTTACCCATTTTGATTTTATTGTTTTTAATTTTTATTCATTATAACTATCATTATTAATTCATGTGTTTGTTCATTAGTTTGTTTCTTTGTTTGTTTGTTTGATGTTCTGAGCCTCTAAGGATGTCAAGGTGAGTGTATTAAAGGGCAAAACAATTATTAATTATTGTGTGCTGTCTGATGTTGACATTGAGCAAGCGAACAGTAACTGCTTGTCACGGTCTCTTCAAACCCGAACAGCTCGGAATCATGAATTTATGGGGGAAGTTATCGCTGCTGTGTTCTATCATTTTAACCTCAGACGTTATTTACGTAAGGGGAGTCACCACGATACGCTCTGAGACGAACAGTGACGTTTTACAAGAATTGCTAGAACGTGTTAATAGTTTGGAAGAGAGGTACGCCGAACTGAAAACGGCAAACGATGATTTGAAGGCTGCGTTGGATTTGTTGTCAAACACAAAGATTTCTGAACAACCTCCCACAAGCGAAGATTTCGGAACATTCAAGAGGTCTGCGTCATTTCAGCCTGAGAACCTCGGTATTAATGCTGGGAGCGAAGAAAATCCTAAATTTGTGAGTAATCGGGATCTTGTAGGACAACTGGAAAAGCTTAAAAATGATGTCAGACTCAGTGATGTACAGAAAGAAGACCAAAGTCCAGATTTCATTGTTCCGATACCAATATCAAGTGGTCAGAAAAAGGTCCAAAAAGATACACCATATCCAGGTGATCGAGTCGTTCAATCAAATGGTGAAGACGTACCGATAGATTTATTAGATTCAGAGTTAACCACTGGCGTTAATGTTGACGACACTTTATTACGTTTTGAACCAAAGAAATATATTATCAAGGAAGGAAAGACGAACAACCAATTTATCGTTAATTCAATTGATAAATGGAGAAGTGGTAATAACAATGCCGTCCTCATGACAGGAATGGATCAAGTTGACAATAAACTTGTACCAAACCTGAATACAGTCAAGTCTACTGGTAAGTAAATGATATATCTGTCTGTATGTAGTATGTCGCCATCTTATATGGCATATGGGGTGGGGTGGGGTGTTGTGGGGTGCTGATTATGCCATTTATCGATTATAATAAATAAATGCAAGGCTTTCTGCGCTGATTGATTGATTGAATTGATCGATTAGTGTATCGATAGATATATAGGTCCAAACATTCAGCGAGTTACCTATTGATACATTAATATTCTGATGGACTAATTGTGGGGCTGATCGAATATTGGTCTCTGTGTTGTTTATTTCTTCCTATCAGATGTACAGCCATGCATGATATTGATGAAGAATAGTTTAATATTGTCTCTTTCAAGTTGGTGTCAGTTTCCTTACCCACTATTTCTTGCGAAACTTCACGATTTTCGCGATTTTATTATCATTTTTCTCGAATACGTAAAAATAAATTTTAGGGTCGTCGTGAAAAACTAGGTGGGGTCGGGTAACCGGAACCAAACATTTTTTTAATTTGGCCTAAAGTGAAGTACAGTCAGACACTCATCACTCCTTTTACCAGTTCACCTTCTATATATTCTCAGTTGCGGTAGTGACTCTAAACCATGTACAATAGCATGCTGTCAACTCGGAAATGTTCAATCTATTTCTGTACCGTGTCATAGAGATCAAATATTTGTTGGTTATCAAGTGAGATAAAGTATGCTTTGTAATTGATTTGGGTTGACCTCCGATATCATGATCATGCATTGGTATGTCTTATTAACTCTGTCAAGAATGTGCGCCAGCGCTGTCGTTATTAGAGGTGTAGTCGCATTAAGTGCTTTGTGCTTTTACAAACAATCTCTTCACATAAACCACAGACAAGTAACACACGTGTTACTTGTCTGTGCCTAAACTAGACGACATTTGTTGATACTTAAACGAATCACACCCACCTTTTCGGCCACTCTCTACTTGAATGTTCGAAAGTCAATGAACTTTTAGAGAATGACCGAGATACTAGTATATCATACGAGGGTGTCGAAAAATTATCGTTACTTTTCCCGTGGATTTTCTTTTCTTTTTATTTATGTGCTTCAAAACGTTTTTGTTTTGATCACAGAAAATAAATGTCTCAGAATATTTTCTCGTGAGCTATTTATTTTCTCGCTGGATATCAGTTATCAGAACTCAATTTCTTTCTTCTTCTTAGGGACGGGTTTCTGTTCCATACATATCTGTATCACACTATCCTATCGCCCGAAACAGATAATGGAAGTGATCAGCTGAAACCCACGCATGCGCCCCGACAACCGTAGGGCTTTGAAACTTTTCCTTCAATGTTTTCTTTTATCTCTTCATGTTTGTATAACAGGTAGCGATGTCAATGCCAATAAGTGTGCCTTTTCAGCGGTACGTACAAAGTCTTTAGCCGGTGTAATAGGCACGCCGACTATCGTAACGTTTGATGTCATCCTAGCTAACAAGGGGAAAGATTTTGACGAAGACACCGGTTACTTTACAGCCGAAATTCCAGGAATCTACTATTTCTCATTCACGGTACGATCGTATGCCGACAAGGCTGTTGGAGTAACTATGATAAAAAATGACGAGAACACAATCACCGTAAGTACGGACACCAGTAGTAGGGAAATAATGCAAAGTCATTCCGCAATGTTGAATCTTGAGATTGGTGATCGTGTGTCGCTGTGGATTGGCGCTAGCGAGCAGTTCCAAATTGTAGGCCGATCGGACTATTATTACATAACGTTCAATGGATTCCTCATCTACGCTAACAATTTGGAGATAAAGGAAGATTCTGAAAACATGACATTTAGTTAAAGCTCGGAAGATTTAGACCAGTTACAAGGGCGGAATCATAGGGTTATCTCAATATATATACGTGATTGGTTGTAAAGTTTCGCCATTTCCCCAAAACAACTGAGATATCATACCGCCTAAACCAAAACAAGAAAACACCGCAAAATATAATTCCTGCCATTTTTCAAAGGTGACTCGATGTCAGAACCACACATATTATCAATAATGTTTGCTTTGACCAAAATCTGAAAACATATACATATTATTTACCAAAACTCTCAATTATTATCATAATACGGTAGTGATACTTTGCGCTCGAAATGTTATTTTTCATAATGAAGTTCTTCAAAGTCGCAAACGTGAATATAGCTTCTCTATTGGCGACATATATTCCCTCAAATATCAATTCAGTCTGTGGATTTTTGCTGGCATGATGATTCAATGTACTTGCTCAGTGATCAGGACAAATGCTGGTCTGAGTTGTTTTTTTATTTGAGTTATGTCTGTGTGTTGAGCCCACCCACTTTTCAGATCACATCTCATCATAATTATCTTAAATATGTGTGCAAAGTTTGTTACCCAGAATGTACAACAACCTGTTTGGTACGCATTACTACGCTTTGACCTTGTGTTTTTTTTTGGGATCCGTGGTACATTTTGGTATATCTGAAAGAGCATCTGAAAGCGCATATGTTGGGCGCCCTCATCGGCCTAATCTCTCGATGCGCAAGGCCGATGAGGACGGAACACTGACGATATGGCGTGTGTTTATGTTGATGGTGATAACAATAATGATGATGATGATGATGATGATGATGATGATGATGATGATGATGTTGTTGTTGTTGTTGTTGTTGTTGTTGTTGTTGCTACTACCGTTGTTGTTGTTATCGTCGTCGTCGTCGTTTATGTTGTTGTTGTTGTTGTTGTTGTTGTTAATACTGATTTCGCTAACGAGTGTGGTGTTTTGTTTCAGTACTGTTGTTGTGGATGATAATCAGATAAACAATTGTATTGGCTTCCTGGTAATAGATCCGTTGTAGAACCACTAGGAAGGATATACCAGTAACTGGTGTCGATGATAGCAAAGTAGTATAAATAATCCCAACTGTTACTAGCAATTTGTAACCTTTTTAAGCAAACGATGAGTTCACTATGATGTTCCAACATGATTGGTAAAACAACAATAAGTTTTATAGACAAGTTGATAGTTTAAAACGGACATGATGTTTCTCGAGCCTTCAAGCCTAACGCTTTTTACTTTATGAGGCCCATCACACAATGTAGACACGTCCCTATGATTTCTAACCGGACACAATTTATGATTATAGAGAGGCCATTGTTGCATGTTGTCGATGTTGGTGATGACGGCGGCGGTAGTGATGTACGTGATTATAACGATAACGCACAGGACAAGGGGGGGGGGGCATGAATGGAAATATGAGGAGGAATTGTTGATTAACTACACCGCTCTTTATTCAGAAGACGGTTAGTAACTTTTTCCTCAAGTTAAACTACTAGTTCTTCATTGTTATTTAGGTCCGTACCATGGTATAACTACTCTTATCACATAAATACGTGCATATCTTCTACTGTGTGACGTCAAACAGGGGTGATTTCAGAGCATATCACCCCTGTTCTACCGAACTATTTTTTCTCCGTACTGTTCAAGTGTTCGTGTCAATCCCACGCTACGATCAAGTTTATCGTAATAATTATGTGCTTTCCAAACGTAAATACATACATTACGTTACATATATCCTTGGATGGCATGAGTTTGATACATAGAAGTCCTTTTATTTGTATTTGATACATTTTATTCTATTTAAAAATCACGTAGATTATCGATGTCACAGCCGGAAAGCTTCCGACTCAGATTTTCCGTCGAGCTCAGATCTCCGAACTTACACAACCCGAGAAAATATGATTAAAATGACGGCACAAAAGTCGCATTCAGACAATTCTACTTACGTTTTAAACTAAATTCGATATTACATGTACATCGCAAGGTTATAACCGATAATTTTGGTTGATAAACCACACAACAGTATGATCGATACCGTACAATGGTAAGCTTGACCTCGCGACAGGTCACGCGATTATGTAATTTGCATAGCCGACGGGCGAATTTTTTAAATACGCGATGAAGAATATAGTGCGATGAAATGATGCAGTATTCGTAAAATACGATTTAAAATTTCAGAAAAATACGGGGAAATACTTAATTATGTGATAAATATATAATTTCATGAAATCAATGTTAGTTTTACGTCATAATGCTCCTCGTATGATTCCGGGGACTACAAATTCTCGCCTACCGGCTCGAATTTGTATTAGTCCGCGGAATCATACTCGGAGCATTATGACGTAAAACTAACATTGATTTCATGGGATTATATATAAATATCATGGCACACAGTGGTACGTATGACACAAGGAATTTCCGAATGTATATAATAAATTTTAATTTTTAAAAGAACTTTACATTTCCCTTTTTGGACATTAGTCGTTTTTGCTTGGTCGTTCATACATGAACGTCCCGCTAATGAAAAGAAAGTGACAATGGGATGCACAGTTAAACTCTATGTGTTTTATGTGAATGTGACTATCCCGTAACACCCCCACTCACATACATAACTGCATACACGCACGCACGCACGCACGCACGCGCGCGTGCACACACACACACACTCACACACACACACACACACACACACACACACACACACACACCAAAAGCCTGCTCAAACTCCCGCAAGAATAGTTTCATGACGGTGTCTACATGGTGAAGCAGCAGAACAGTAACTTTATTAGTATAACAATAAAATACTATGGAAACAAAAACTTGTTTTTGATAACAGTTTATTTCATTTCTAACCTACGTTTCACGTGATTAATATGAAATATGCTGGTGATAATTTTACAAGTGCCATATACCTATAACAATTTTCCCTCAAAAACCATCGGAGATAATGCATTTTTCTCTTTAAGCTGTTTTAAGCGTTTTTTTTTCAATTAGAAATAACCCCTTCTAATGAATGATGAGAAAGTTAAGGATTAAGATTAAAGACAGGATTTTAAATGCATGCATAGTAATGTTCAGAGAGACTGTACCATTTAAGTATAATTTGGCCTCAAATCTACGTATTTCAATCACTTGCCGTTAGAAAGGATGTCTTAATATATACACAACGGAAGGAACTTTTACAGGTGTTCTAATGACGAGTTTCATGCAGTAACCTGAAAAGCGAATCACTGTCTCCTGCAAAGTTATTTTGCAAACAAAAGGACTCCGTTAAAAGTGTTGTAACTGAGTTCATTACCATATAGAGCAAAGTCTTCAGAAGGGCCAAGTAACAGCCAAACTCTGTCTCCCTGGCTTAATTCCAGCATAACGCTCTGTGTCTGCATCACTTTGCGGTTGCTAGGGTCTGTTGTCATAGCGACGACTGGGTTTTCATCTAGCATGAGTGCAACACCGATATGTTTGGAGTCGTAACTGCGCATTGTAAATGAAAAGTAGTATGTACCGGGTATTTCACATGTAAATACACCATTTTGGCGAACGAAATCTTTTCCTTTGTTGGCTTGGTTTTTCTGGAAGGTGATTGGTTGAGGCTCTGATGATCCAAACAGGGGTTGAGTTCGAACAGCAGAAAAAGCCGCTCTGTCTTTCTTAGCTGTAATTCAAACAAACGGAAACGTTAGAGCGTCATCTACGACAATTTAAAGGCACGCTTCAAATTGTAAGTAAAAATGTAGAATAACATATGTACGTATGTATGTATGTATGTATGTATGTATGTATGTATGTATGTATGTATGTATGTATGTATGTATGTATGTATGTATGTATGTGTGTGTGTGTGTGTGTGTATGTATGTATGTATGTATGTATGTGTGTGTGTGTGTGTGTGTATGTATGTATGTATGTATGTATCTATCTATGTATGTAGCTTTAAATTGAAACCAAACATGTTTTTTTTTACCTCTAACTAAGCTGGTAAATGCTGCCTCCAGTTGTCCCTCTAGATCCGATCTCGTAACATCTCGGCGAAGTCGTCTACTAGGACGTCTGAATGGAAACTTAGGTCGAGGACGAGTTTCTACATTTGACGAACTTTGACCGGCTGGGGTTGTCGGTCTTTGTCTGTTCTCTTGTTGGTCGTCTACGATTTCCTCTTCCCGCTCCCCATCATTGTCTTCATCGTCAGTTAGCATCAACCCATCGCCTTCTGCTTGTTGGGTGATAAGTTGAGCAAACGCTTTACTGAGAATGCTGATAGCCTCAGGATTCAGTTCAACGAGGTCATCGTCATCGTCCTCGTCTGTACTGAGGATGTTGGTGCCTGCACCGAGACTTCTATCACTTGCCCGACGATCTTCGTCAAAGCCCTCGATTATTCCATGTATACTATCAGGATCTAACCGTTCAACCCAACCTTCTAATCTTCTATCACCACCGCCAGTTTGTTCGTCGTCGTCGCCGCCGCCACCAACGGTCGGTGAGCAGCCGCAAAGTTCCCCGCTACTCATTCTATTTTCAATCTCAGAAAGTCGTCCTTCAGTTTCTTGTATAAAACCAGCCTGTGTTCTTGAGAGAAGTATATCAATCTGTACTGTCTGCATTTCTATGGTGTCTTCTAAGCGTTCGTTGTTATACGTACTAAGCTGCAGTTCTCGTTCCAAGAGACCAAATCTTCGAGACAGATCTTCCATACGTGACACTATTTGTTCGTAACTTGGTTCACTCGTCGCGCTTCTTGATGTCCCACTGGTTTCAGTAGACCTCGGTCTATTTCTGTGCAGTGCCCGGGGATCGACCGAACTGGTACACCATGCAAGTAGTAAACACCCTCCAACCAGTCTTAACCACAACATTGTGAGTTTTAGTTATATTTCACTTATTTTAATCCAACTGTTATACCTACAAAATGAGCAAATGTGTTTTGACAAATGTTACCATGTAAGCAAAAGCAAATACATGAGAGAAATACAAATGTTACACTACACACACACACACACACACACACACACACACACACACAGACAGACAGACAGACAGACAGACACATCCATGCATTCTCCCACCCACCCATCCATCCACCACACACCCACCAACCCCAACCCCCACCCCCACCCAGCCACCGGGGGATACTCATATACTAAGTGGTGTATATACCTATGTACTATAATTATGAAGAATTTAAAATCTTTCATTTTCTGTATAAGCATTGTGTTGAGGCTACGCATTTTGAATGCACCACAGATAACTAACACGTGAACATGATGCACGTACGCCCTTTAAGTTTAACCCCACACTTGTCGATTTCAGATTTTTCGATACTTCTAACCCCTATTTTCTGGCTGAATGTGGACATTTTTCCCGCCGTAGTTTTGTACTCTTTTTAGCGACTGTACTTGTAATGTGATATCGCCAGGGTACACCTCTTTCCATTACCCAACGAAGTAACTTCTCCTCCCACCTCCACCAAAATGTTAATCGATGGCGAGGCCCTGGATGCCGGATTCAGTTTAGACTGAGAGAGCGCCACCAACGGCGAATTCAACGTTCTTGCCAAATTTTGGTCAATAATTAGTGGTCAATATTATCTGTAGTTAGCTTGAGCGAAAGCTCGGTTTTGAATGTTATTGGGTGCGGACCCAAAAAATCAATTTGATTTGATTTATCGTTTATACAGATACAAAATATGTTTACCGCAGGTGATGCAATACTGTTCACATCACAGTACGTGTACTGCCATTAGTCGGATCAGTGGATGTTTACACTCATGGCATAATGCGTTAATGTGGGCAAATAACTAGTGAGTTTTTCTCGGATTAGCAAGCTACTAATTAATGCAAAGCTGATAAACTCTGATAAGACAGTGATAACAGGTAGGAAATTGGAAAAAAAACAGTGAGAGGAAATAATGATTAAAACTTTTTTTGAAATATACATAAAATAATATTAGAAATCTGGAAATTCGTGAGGAACAAAATTGATTATTCATCCTTTTCCCTGTGGTTGGTCTACAAAGTTACCATACCTAAAGTATTTAGTCACATCAGTAAAAAATTCAGTGTCTATTTGATCTTTTGATCTGCTCACAATCACGCGTTAACTTATTCAGCTTATTCAGTTATGATGATAGCGCCCCCTATCAGGCTGATAACTGATAAAAGTTTTTGATTTCGAACATGGTGCATAGACCCACAGACAAGTCTGCGATTGACCATTTCGTTATCCAACACGCGACATTTTCATAATGAATGAGCTTCGTCCATATTTAAACAAATGAAGTAGGTGCATACACCCTGCATAATAATCGCAGAAGACGATGCAACAGAAAATGATTTGGAATAAAATTTTGTTCTTTTTAAAGAAATATTGTCAACATTTCCATCTCTCTTCCATCAACTCTTCTCTGCTCTTCAACTGCGCATGACAGTCTATAATTGTCAATTCACGGTCCAATTCTATAGTTAATTTACACATGTGTGTTTGCGATTCACAGGCTGATTTAATAGTTAGCCAGGGGAATTTAGTGGGTGTCTGCCAGTCGCAGTGACCTTCGACATAGTAAATTGCAAACATCGTACGATTCGCTCCCTGGGCCGTTAGACAATGGTGGCATCAAATTTCTGATTTCCTCATAAACAAACCACAAAGGAAGTGCTAATAGCTGTGATGGATACTTTGTGGTTTATGTGGCTGACAGATAACGTTCAGCATGGGCTGATGCTCATAAATCATGCAAGGGACAGCTGAGGTCCATATTTTCAATTGTTCAAACTCGTGTCTATTTATGGATTCTGTTGGAAATGCTAGTAAGGTAACCACAGCGACGTGGTGGTACCTAGTTTTGTTGGACTTCATACATATAATATATATATATATATTAAGCACAACCATTTTGTTTTAAAATTGACTGTCTACAGAAAAAAGAAAAGAAATATATCGTATATTTTTCTGTCACATGTAGTAGTTTGGCAATGCTCGGTTCAACCATACGTTAGAGAATAGCTCTATCACGTCAATGGTTCAAACATAGTATTCTTGTTTATATACCGAAATGTTTCATATATATTACTGTAAATAGCAAACTAATACATTAAAAGCCAGTTCATTATGTAGTTAATTAACAATAACATGAAACAGTAAATTGACTGGCTCGACAGTAAATCTTAATAACATTGCAGTATTCCATTGTCTGACGTCACAGAAATCTGACAAATTTAACAATGTTAGTAAGATTTCTGTTGTCAGTCAGACGACAGTTTTAGGATGTGTGGTTTCTGACCACGCAGTGATCATGAGTCGCGACTTTGTTAATCTTGGTATTCATTGGGTTCAATTTTGTGATGTATGTTCTCAAAGTGACATGGTTATTTGTTTTTGTTATAAATGCAGTTCGATATTTATACGTGAAGAAGACAGACTCTTAATTTTCCGAGTCGTTTATGGTTGCCATGACAACCAATTTTATTGAAATCTTAACTACTATGTGACCTTTGCCTTCATATTTGCGGTGGTGATATCAGCGTTGTTTGACTATAGGGACACTATTCGAGTTGTACTTATTCTGTAAAAGACACGACGTTGATCTTTGCCGACACGGGAGACAACGAATGGTTATATTTTCAACTTTCAAAATTCAACATATTCGTTGCAAAACTTGAACTTTCGTTTGTTCGTCCTGAATGACATTGTGACATATATGTATTGCTATCGAATAAATTACAGAAAATATCTGTACTTGGAGAAATATTCGCTCAAACTTTGATTTGTCAGCAAACACGTACAGAACAGATCCTATATTATGATAAACCCTAAAACATTTGATTTTCAAAGTAGTTATCGTCAATGACATCATGATCTCTATCTAAGTATTGAAAATAAAATAATCATAACAGAATTTATGTAACCTACCTCTCAGTAAGGGTACTGTGTAGGTGATTCCAAGCTCAGAACGCACTACTTCAGATTGTCTCAAACATGTACACTGTAATTGTCACATGCAATGCACGCCCCTTGTCTGAAGGTATACGTTATACCATGATCTGTTTATATACCCTTCTATACTCCTCCAGGCCTGGGAAGCTGACCTTTGACCCGGATTCCCTGCCAGCCATTGATGTCAAAGCCTACGTCACTTTCTTTCACGCTGGAATACATTAACTTTCAACTAACGTCATGGTGATTTAGTAGAACTGTTTACAACGGCTTTAACTTGTTTCTCAGTATTCTCTGTATTTTGTAGAAAATAATTTCTGAATAAAAAAAAAAAACATGCACATATTAGTGTCCGGCCGCGGGAATGTTATCATTTTCGACCTCTAAAGTGGGTTTTAAGAAGTGAGAAGTGAGGAGAAAAGATGGCAGAGAAATACACTTTGTATGTGGCTGTATAGTCCTGCTTGCATAAGGATTGGGGGGGGGGGGGTCATGTCAGTAATCTAGACCAACCCATGCACCGTCTGCAAGCAGGACTAGTGGCTGTAATGTTTACCAGAACATATGAACATATCCTAGGCGTTTATCAACAACGTCTTAGTCAAGGATTTTCTTATCAAGTTGTGTATGTTCTCAATTTTAATTAAATGGGGCCATTGAAGACAATGGTTTGCACGTGACCAGTCTAAGGGTAACGCCCAATGCAAAGGAACACAACGCGTAGGCAGTACGAATATGACTCTATGAAAGTCTCTTTTATTTTATAAACAGAGGAAACACTCTGTTGTTGTTGTTTTGAAAGATGCCAACGCATGGCCTTGTGACATATCCGGTGAAATATTAGTGTTCGATCACCTATTGTTTTTTGTCGATCTTTTTATTATGAAAATCTCCAGGCGTTCGGCCTGTTGCTCATCAGTCTCAGGGGATAGTACTATATTTCACCCCAAACACTCCTGTAAAGTTAGTTACTCATACATTTACCGAGTGTATGGGTTAGACCTCATTACGTAAACGAATAGAATTGATTGGATAACACATGTTACACAATACAGAGTATATAGAGAAGGTATGTATGTATGTATGTATGTATGTATGTATGTATGTATGTATGTATGTATGTATGTATGTATGTATGTATGTACACCTAACAAACGCTTATCTAGTTTAGCGTGACACAACTATTCAGCTGATTATCCGAATTTGTATTATAGTGTCTGGTTTATATATCTAGATGTAATCTAGTACTTCATTGATAGATAGATAGATAGATAGTGCTATCTTGTAACATGGTGAGACTGTATGTAGTCAATTGAGATCATGGTATATGTATCCAAGATGTACAATCACCAATACTGTATGGTTGTCGTGTACGCATTAGTTTGGATGACCAGACTATGGTTTAACCACACCACATAAATCGTAATGATACTGTATAGGAATTGGACTATGTACGCAGTGACTCGTAGTAATACTCGTAGAATACGTAGCCTCCACAGTCACATGTGAGCTAATATTCTATTCCAGGATGATCTTAATACAAAATAATGATCGACGTTATTGGGTATACACGAATATTCAAAACTACCACCATCGGCGTCTGCCACGTATACAATGTGTTGTGTATCCGTGACAGACGCCGATATGATGTTAATTTTGGAATATTCGCAAACACCTAATGACGTCATTATTTTGTATCAAGGTCATCCTGGAAGAGAATGATCATCCTGGAATAGAATATTAGCTCACAAGTGACTGTGGTAGACTCAGAAGTATGTTTTACTTTTCAAACCTGAACCCTATCTTACAGTTACATAATTTTGTGAAAAAGGCGCCATTCACAAGAAAGATCAAATAGTCAAGTGTAACATTTATGTAGACACAACACAAGTGTTGAAGAAAATTCTACTCGAAATTCAGTTACCAAATTATTAATTCGAAAGACAATGTACTCTGGTACAAGCAAGCGAAAACAAATCAGAAAATCATCGCCTTCCCCTCTGTCTGTCTGTCTGTCTGTCTGTCTGTCTGTCTGTCTGTCTGTCTGTCTGTCTGTCTGTCTGTCTGTCTGTCTGTCTGTCTGTCTGTCTGTCTGTCTGTCTGTCTGTCTGTCGGTAAGTTCTTGTAACTCAGTCTGTATGCCCATGTCTCTCCCTCCCTCCGTCCCTTCCTCCCTCCTCTCATATAATATAGATGATATAAATCATTCTCGCAAACCAGAGCTGTTATTTCTTCCGCTACACTTCGAAATGGACGGCTCCCTAAGAACAGTGCCGTAAACAGGCCGTGGTTTGCGACAATTATATTTCACAAAGTTGTTCCGATGTGTTTTGGTCCAAGGGTCAATTGTCTATCTATGTCAAGCAAAGACTTTCTAATGTGTGTCTGGTTTAAATCATTACCCCGTGACAGATCTCTGCTGACCACGGGGTCATTTGGGTTAAATGTTTAGAACATGTTCTACCACATGTAGTGTGCTATATACACATTCATTTAAAACTTTCATCGTCCATCTGGTTTATACTGTTTCATATACATGATATAGGCCACAGTTGCGTATAAGTTATGGTTATTGGCAGTCCTGGAACAGAAACTTCTCTTTGAAAATGTGTGTGCGTATGCTAGTCTATAATAAGACACAGACATTCATGCCATGCTACATGTACCAGCCATGGCACTCATTACATGTAAGAAGCCTGATAGGGCTGAACAACACGATGATGTATCTTACAGTATATGTGTATGCCCTTTTAAGGCGAAACAGTAGTCTAATTCACATATTTTGTGCCTTGGCATTCCACGGTACGAAAACAAAACTTAGTTTTCTAAAGAGAAATTTTAAACTAAACATTTCTGTCCAATTGCACCTAAACTTTGGCGTCAAAGAAATATTGAAATTAAATGCAAGAAGGTGGTTGGAACTTTGTTAGACCACAGTTGGCATCCAGAATAGTATGGGTAAGGCACGTATTGTGTTTGTGAACAAAAATACGAACAATGAACATTACACACTCTCGCAATATCACAGTTACAAAAATCTGTTTTCTGTTTTGTTACGTGGGGGCGGGGTATAGGAAGAAAGTTTGAAGGGGGGAGCATACAAACATAATATGTTAATGTCGGGCTGTTTCAAACTTGTTTTGATCAAAATGCAAGTAGTCAGACCTTGTCCTAGGCCTTCACTGATAGACGTCCTGCAATCATACCCGACATGTAAGTAGTCAGACCTTGTCCTAGGCCTTCACTGATAGACGTCCTGCAATCATACCCAACATGATATAACAATAACACAATGATACCGTCATTTTCGTATTGACCTTTATTATACGGTTCACCAGAGTAAAACACCACGTATTCTATTTAGAGAGCAGGACATGGGTATTTAGTTTTCAAGTGTACAGACGGCATACCTACAGTGGTCAAGGTAACAAATAAGTAATGAGAAAACATTGCCGCTATCCAACTTAAGTTAAACGTATGAACTAAACTATGGCCTTAAGATTGTTGATGTCAAAATATCCAAATATATGCAAATATATGCAAATATATGCAAGATATAACCACAGGTTTTACTATCTGACACATTTCAGGCATAACCATCAAAACAAACATAACTAAATACAGCAAACCTCTCGAGACCCTTTTATTGAAAACACTGAAATATTGCAGATATAATCATCATACTAAAAAATAATCAAATATGTGCACTTTTATAGGATTTGCAAAATATATGTAGACCACAACCAAAACTAGACAAGAATAATATTATGATAATCATGATATCAACCATTATGCAAACTACCATAATGTATGCAAACAACAGCCGCCATTATGCAAAAACCTTAGTACATTTGTATATACAAACCATCCATCGCTATTATGCAAAATACCTTAATGTATGCAACAACAACCATCATCATCATGGAAAGTAGTGGTCTACAGTTTATGCATACATTTCTCTTAAAGTTCAATACATACATACATACATACATACATACATACATACATACATACATACATACATACATACATACATACATACACACACACACACACACACATACATACATACACACACACACACACACATACATACATACATACATACATACATACATACATACATACATACATACATACATACAAAGCAATAGACTTTCGGAGTATGGTCATAATATAAAAAGCATATTTTTATTGCAGACATAAAATAAATTTCCTTTCTGTAATCTTTGTTCTAACAAAAAAAATGCATAGGAAAAAAGACGTACACAGATTGTAGTATGTATTAAATGTAGTAACGTGTACAAGGATAAAACTGTTTATATAATTCGGTGTCTATTTCCGTGAGCTAATGAACTGTACAGTAAAATAAGTGTATTTAAAAAATATCTCAGACTCCACTTCTTTCAGATATACTGATAGTTTTTGTTTTTCTCCAAGTTGGTCCCATTTCCATTTACATTTTACACGTGCACGTCACGTGATCATAAATCTGGTGACTGAAAGCTGGAAATAGAACACACAGTTTGTACTCATACTCTAGCTCTCACTCGGAGTGGCAGACATGTAAATGTATCTTTAAGATTGTCCGATACGAATGAACCAGTGTTTCTCTATAAATGCGATATTATGGAAGGTCAAAGACGAATCCTTACTGTAATGTCTATGACCCCTAGCTAGTCTAAGACTCAAACTTTAGGTTCTTACCACAAATGGTATCTCTATCTCTATTTATATGTACAAGACATCGGAAAGAAACGACTTAGAAAGCAGCCTTAAAATCAATTCTATCCTTAATCTGGTTTTGAAAAAGACGCATTACAACTGACTATAGAAATCTTCGACATTATTACTGGGTACTAACGCCGACAGTTCTAAATATTCAAGCTTAAGAACGAATATGAAGATGTCATTAAAATATTTTTATTTTTATTTTCATGTGTTAATTGGATCCCCATTCAAACCACGATCCTTTATTCTCAATTCAGAAAGAATGTCTATATCTGTGATTTCGCCTTGTAAATCAGAGATCTCTTGGTCCATTTGTTCATTTACACAATAAACACATATATTTGGCACGTATTTCATCTTGAAAACAAAGCTATAGGCTTTAGTGTCTATATATAGTTCGGGTATAATAGCTGACCATTGAAAGTATTATAGTTGAAATCGTTGCCATAGAGACCGAAGTCTTCCGAGGGACCGAGGAGCAGCCAGACTTGATCTCCTTCCACTAACTGTATCATTGCACTTTGGGTCTGCATCACTTTACGGTCGCTTGCGTCCGTTGTCATGGCGACAACCGCACCATCATTCAGCATGAGGGCAACACCGATGTGTTTGTGATCGTAACTCCTCATCGTGTAGGAGAAGTAGTAAATGCCAGGAATCGAGCAAGTAAACAACCCTTTACCACGTTCAAAGGCTTTCCCCTTATTTGCTGTATTTTTTTGGAAAGTGATCAATTGTGGCGTGTCCGACAGTCCAAGGAGTGGTTGGGTACGGATGGAGGAAAATGCACATTTTTTGTTCGCTGGAAATAAAAGGAAAAAATGCTGGTTTAATTTAGATGTCTACAGTTTATGCGTACATTTCTCTCAAAGTCCAATACATACATACATACATACATACATACATACATACATACATACATACATACATACATACATACATACATACATACATACATATTTTATTGATCAATGACATTTTGTGTTGAAACATCCTTTTTTTACTTTCGTCTGGAATCGTATACATAAAAACTTGCCTACTCGACTTTATGCAGGTACGTATCTCAAAGTGCACGTGGTCACATCATTGTGTGTGATTGGTGTATTGAGTCTGAGATTGAGTGTATGTTCATTTGGTGACTCATCCTTTCGCGACATTTTATTTTACACTGAATACAATTTAAATGGATTACTTACATTTCACTAAGTCAGTGAAAGTTCTCTCCATCTGGGTATACACCTCGTCTTCTGTAAGTTCCCGCCTATGACGATGACTGATAGATCTTCCCTGTCTACGGAAGGGGAACCCTCTTGTCGTTTCTTTTTCTGTCACCGAAGGGTTTGCTACAGCGGTAGGTTGTTGGGCAATACTGTCACTAGCATGTGGACGATGAGAACGTACAATATTAATCCCATTTCGTCCAGCGTTTTCAACAACTCTTGGTGTCATCATATCTGCAAAGGCTTTACCAAGAGCTTTCACCACATCCGGGTCGACATTGACTTCATTATCTGCTTCTTCTTCTTCTTCTTCGTCGTCGTCGGCGTTTCGGCCAGCTGATGGTCCACGATTGATGTTCTGTCTCATACCATGTATAAAATCGCGGTCTAAATTACTGACCCAACCATCCATCGAATTTCTGCCCTGAGATGGGCCTGTTTCGCCCCGGCCACCACCGTTTCCATTACAGGAACACCCTTCACTAAGCCTGTCTTCAATATCAGATAATGTCCTTGACTGGACTTCATCGCTGCGAAGAAGCACTGGAACGTCTTCATTCAGTGTATTTATCTCATCCCTGACGTAACTAACATCACCTGATAACTGCGTTATAGCGCTAATAGCCGACTCAAGCTGACGTTGTAAGATTTCAAACCGTCGAGATAATTCCTCATACTGGTCACTCAGAGCTTGGTACGAGGGCTCATTCGTCTGCACCGTTGCTAGAGTAGGCTCCCTGCCCCTGTTTCTGTCACGCACGCGTCTCGAATTGACGGCATCACTTAATACCAAGACAAAGACAACCGCTATCAATAACTTGACATTCATGATGGGATTTCGTCGTGGTGCCCAATAATATAGAATTGTAGATGTCTAAATGAAGTCTATGGAGAGAAAAAAACACAAAATACAAGAAAATGAAGTGAGATGCGTATATTTCTATACAAAATAAATCATTAACACATTAGCCCAGTCATGTATTTGGTCAAACGTCTCGCGCATTAGTGCTACCTTGTTAATCATACGAATGGGACAGGATAGTTTTATTGCTGTTGTAGTTGTTGAATTGAATTGAATTGAATTTATTTTCACCGGAAACATAAGGTAATAACATTACAGAGAGGAAAATACAAATACAGTAAAAGAAAATGCTCTGGTGAGGACCATGGAAATAGTTTACTAGAAACTAATCTAGTCCATGGTCCTTATCCTGTCAAAATATAGAAGGTAAAGATACACGGCGTACTTATGATAAATAATTAATAATAACAAATAATATAGTAATAATCAATACACACATACATATTCACAAATCTATTATAGCACATGTACAGAAAAAGATATTTACATATTTACAGTACAAATTAGAATCAAGAGAAAAGGTGTGTCTTTATACATTTTTTAAATTCATGTCGCTTGTGTATATTCTTAAGTTTGTTTGGTAGGGAGTTCCAATGTTTGGGTAATGCATATTTGAAATTCTTTTGACAAATTGTAAGATTAACTTTTGGAATGGGAATGTTACAACTGAGGGCTGATCTGGTAGGGTAGCTATGGGATAGACGGTTAGTAATGTAGTGGTTAATATTATGAGCATAGCGGTTATTTTGTAAGTCATAGACAAACATGCATGTTTGGAATTTACACAGTTTATGGATATCTAATATGCGGAGTTGATTGAAAAGGGGCGCAGAATGTTGTTTCTGTTGTTGTTGTTGTTGTTGTTGTTGTTGTTGTTGTTGTTGTTGTTGTTGGTGGTGGTGGTGGTGGGGTTTTTTTTGTTTAGGGGGGGGGGGCAGGACTAACATTTTCTATAGCTGTTTTTCTCTCTTACAGTGTAATCCTAACCTGACTGTGGCTTTTCTGTCTTGATGACTTGAAGGAGGGTGATTCCAATGATCACGATGTTTCTGAATGTCTTGGCAAATCTTAGGGCGTGAAACCGTGAATAACGAGAATGTGATGCTATTCAAACACTAGAAAGGCGTATATATTTATCTTAATAGTACACTGAGACTGTACATATATTCATTTATCTAAGTAGCTAACTCCCCCATCCCCACACATGCACGATATCACGTTGAGGTACGAGACAGTAAGTGCCAGTCGTCTGGATAAGAAACTGACCAATCGCCTTGACAACAAACTGACCAGTCGCCTTGACAACAAACTGACCAGTCGCCTGGATAACAACTGGTCCGAAAGAGAACTATTATTTCCTCTTTTTAAAGTCTTTAATTTACGAAAGGCATCACTATTTCAATATGATAATATTACAATCACTTCATACAATCCAGAATAAACTTCTGTAGGAAGTGTCCCATAATGAACTTTTCCTAAGCAGTTTCGATTTTCTTCTTTTCCAAAGAGTTACGTGGTATAGATAATTCCCATCGATCGCATCCTATGTCATGCTTGACTGTGGTCTTTGTACCATCAACCCCAGCCCTTGACATTTTGATGGCTTCAATATTACATTTATAAGTAAAACAAGGAACATCACTGTCGATTTCAATCCTAGCAACTTCATAGGTCAAATGATTCATTTTATGGTTCCCAACCTCTAGATATATTAGTAATCACAGTTGTCATCACGTAACTTTGGCAAATCATCAAGTTATTCAGGAAATAATTAAGGTCATGGATTGTTGGTATAGATGGTCACAGACTAATTAATCATTTTAGTATAGTTCGGTTATTTGACAATCAAATCATGTAAAGATGAAACTGTGCACACTTTGCATATGTGAATCATGTCGACTACTGTATATGTTCGTGACTCCCCCCCCCCCACCATCCCCATGGCCTCGTTTGCCGTTTTGTACGACTAGCATTTTATTGTAGTTGTAGTTAAATGCAAGCAGCGTTTTTGAAGAAAAACTGTATTAATAGCATCTTAGGGTGTTATGCTGATTCACTATGCTTACATACAGCTACAACAGAGTGTTCGCCAGAATATTGTACCTCGCATTTAATGATCAACGTAAATCACTTGACACATTGGGACTGTTCTTTTAGTGGCAGATAATACTATTGTAACACAGCTGGATTGTGATTGAAGCGAGAGTTTTGTTTATATTCATTCAGCTTTTGAAATTTCCCTCAATAACAATCATGCTGTGTTCAGTAGCAAACGTGTTATTATCTATCAAGTAAAACAACAGCATAGACTTGCCAAATTATGAACTTTGATCATAAATGTATACAGTGCCATATACTAGTCTTGTAGCGAATACTGCTTCTTTTAGTTGTAATCTCGTTCAGCAACATGTATGCCTTGAAGGTCGTAAATGTTAGCTTTCTCTACCACTCCAACCTGACGAATGTCAATTTTGGATTAAATGTCATAGTTCTAGGGTCGGCTTAGACTATGTGTCAAATATGTAGTTCAATTTTAAAGTGAAATCATATTGTTATGATTAACATAGTGCCCTATTTGGTATTCCGATACTCGTGCGATAAGGTTAAATGCCATGTGCGAGACGTGGAAATATGGTGAATTAGAATTAGTTGGATAGATCGATAACGTGACTTCATAAAACTTTTATCCCAAGTACACGTGCTACCAGTGACAGCATGGCCACGACATTCACCCCCTCTCTGAGGCTCGTCGAGTAAAAGCGACCCTGTATTAACTGGCCATGTTGACAAGGACAGTGCTCAGCACCGTCCAACACAAAAATGACAAATCTGATAAGTTTTTTGGTACAGCCGAAGTTATTTTAAACCAGGATCATGGAAATAATCACAATTAAGCAACAAAAAAATGAAGCGATTTTTCAATACTTTAGGAAGTGGGGCAATTAAACCACATTTCCCCGCGTTGAAACGTTGGTGTAAATCTGTAGCAAACTGTATCTCTGCATGTGGATATAGCAAGACACAGACTAAAGTTCTAATGAAGGGCCACTTCTCCCCTCCAATCGCCAATCTCCCCACGCAGTTTCATTATGAATGCTGTAGAATAGTCGTTGAATATAACTTGAAGGTAAATGGTAATCCACGGTATGGTTTTGTTTTTGCGGGAAATAACAACACTTGGATTTGCAATGACAGTCAGACGAATTTGTTTCCGATTGACATATTTTTAAAACAACTTTGGTAAAGTTAATTTCGTACAAAAGTCAGAGGCTGAAAACTGATCCTACTTGCCCTCCTGGTCACCGATGTCCAAGGAGGTAGTGACGGACTTGTCAACATCCTAATCTGTATATACAACGTCACAACACTGTACTTACCGTGTACACAGTTCACCGGCGTCTCGTTTGACCAGATAGCTTTCCTGTGCGTTCTAACTTGTACTGACATATGATTGAAAAGTCAGATGTTTATAAATGAGGTGGTTATCCTTGTAAACAACTCATGCTAAGTGTCAATGACAGGCCGATCCATGCGTCATCGACTACGTCACGGATCTTAGCCAATCGGACACATGCGTTTCTTTCCATATATAGTGATGTGACATAGTACAGACACTGGATTACTCGTAAGACCCACTTTATCGATTCTTTCTCAGACCACTCACAGTAGATTCTTTGAAAGGATAAACGTTGTTGTGACGTAAGACCTACAACAGATGGACAATAGATTACATCTGTACAAAGCTCAGAGATAATGTCATTGTCTTATTACGTATACTTTTTTGTTTTGAAAATCCAACGTCATAGCAAACAACATACCCTAGAGACTGGAAAAAGTCAACAATTCCTAAAAAAAAAGAAAAAGCAATCGCTCTGCCATATATAATAGTAACACAAGACAATAGTACGTGACACACGACACTTGGCAAAAAGCTGATAGAATTTAGAAATAATAAAATATCTAAATAAACAAAATTTGAAAGCTACAAAAATAAAACACTTTGCAGACATTTTATTTATCCATCTTCTTATCTCTTTCATAAGATACTTTGATAAACTCAAGATTGACATAGGAAACCTTTCAAGTGTCACCTAAACTCTTGGGCTGTGGAGTGACCGGTGATTGCTGGACAAATACACATCATGTAACATATCTTGTTTCGGATGATTGCTATCCATAATTGCAAACAATATGCAATGGTCGCGTTATAAGCTGGACACAGTTTCAATTACCGATAACAGCTGTAATTACGTGTACTGTCTGGGTCCCAGTAGAGTGTAAATAACATATTAGGCGGGGGAAATAGCATTGAATGAAATGGACAAGAAAGTAACACTCTGGAATGTGCAAGATTATAGCACTCTGAAATAGTCATGAAAATAGCACTAAATGAAATTGACGAGAAATTAACACTAATATAGTCAAGGGAATAACACTGAACTGAAATGGACAAGGGAATAACACTGAAATGTACCACAAGGGAATGACACTGAAATGGACAAGAATTTAACACTGAAATGGACAAGGGAATAACATTGGAATGGACAAGGGAATAACACTGAAATGTACCACAAGGGAATGACACTGAAATGTACAAGAATTTAACACTGAAATGGACAAGGGAATAACATTGGAATGGACAAGGGAATGACACTGAAATGTACCACAAGGGAATGACACTGAAATGTACAAGAATTTAACACTGAAATGGACAAGGGAATAACATTGGAATGGACAAGGGAATAACACTGAAATGTACAAGAATTTAACACTGAAATGGACAAGGGAATAACATTGGAATGGACAAGGGAATAACACTGAAATGTACAAGAATTTAACACTGAAATGGACAAGGGAATAACATTGGAATGGACAAGGGAATAACACTGACATGTACAAGGGGATAACACTGAAATGTACAAGGGAATAACACTGAAATGTACAAGAATTTAGCACTGAAATGTACAAGGGAATAACACTGACAACAAGTTTAATAGCACTGAAGTGTACAAGGGAATAACACTGAAATGGACAAGAAAATAACTCTGAAATGAACAAGCGAAGAACACTGGAATGAATGTTTTTCATTTGTCCAGTCACATTTCCTGCCTCGCCCCTGGAAAAATTGATACTACTAGTAGCCAAAATTGTTAGACCCACTGCTGTTTAGTTTGATGAACCTTTGCACAGTCACACATCTCGTGTTTGACTTTATAACATGAGTCAAATATTTTAACATCTAGTTATAAATAAATAATCAAAATGTCCGTACATTATCGTGTGATTTACTCGACCCAATGTATTCATGTAGTCATAACATTTACTTGGTCCCTGGTACGCAGGGTTGGTAACGTTTATCTAGTGTGGTTAGTTTTCAATTGACTGTTTATTTTCATAAGAGCGATATCGTGTTGCTAGACGCTACCAACTACCGTCGAACATATGGAATGTATCAAACACTGTGTATAAACACTCTGTACACCGCTTTATATAGAACGCTCTGTTGTGAGTTGGCAGTTTCTATAAAGTATACATCTCGCTACTTACATCAGAAACCGCAGAAGTCAGTACGCGTGAACTTTATATAGAGGATCGGCATCCTGGTAGGCGTGCGTGGAAAGTAGAATAGGGTTGAGATAGGACAGGATGGGTAGGGTGAACTGTGTCATGATGGAATGGGACAATATTACGTACATATCAAGGCATGGCAATTTTAACGAAGAAATAAGATCTGATTCGATGTTTTTAGACGTCATATGATGATAGGCAATACAACAAAGTGAATGAAACACTTTGTAAAACTTTCATCACACCATTACAGAAGCCAAATAAACAACAGTCACACAAAGAATAACAACATTTTAAAAAGTAAACTATGTACTTGCAAAGATGGGATATCGATCACGATAAACTGAGTCACTATAGTTACCCGCATGTAACTTCAAATGTGTATAACGTCACACTGACAATGTACAACAATTTTCACTTTAAATCTGAAAATCTCAGAATGTCTCAAAGTTGCAAACGTGTCTGTTTTTTTTAATCAACCCAACGACTTTGTTGTGTGTTCGTTCGATATAAAATTTAAAATTTACCTTCCTCTCCCAGGTACTTGTTCCGGTCGTTATATTTTAATTATCAAAAGATATCATTTTGATATTTGATATTTTACATTTTTTGCACAATTTAATTTCTATTCATGGTCAATGACCGCGATGTATTACTGTGTACCGTGATAATCACACTAAATCATAATACGGATTTGTCATCACCAACGCACTTTCCGGCAAGATAAACACATTTTGGTTTAGATTTATGTTGGCAAAGGATATATAAAAATGTCACCTTGTCCTGTCTGCACATTGTGAAGTACAGTCTGTAACAACAAATACAGAACAAGAGGCTCTGGATAACTGGACAACATGGCACACTGGTGTTTCGTTCTACTGTGCATTAGCGGAGCTTTAGAAGAATTTTCAGCGCTCGAATGGCATCAGACGCCGTACCCAGCAAAACGGTTGTCCGCAATGACGTTAGACGATCTGGTCGTTCACTTCGAGGAGCTGTCGAAGAACTACAATTTATTGCAAAACTTGTTCCAAGAAATAAAGAAGAGTAACTCTGAATTGCAGGCTACTGTTGTTTATCAAGCGTCACGTCTTGATCAGCTACAACAATTTGTAGAAGACGTCCCGAGAATGGAGCGTGAACGTCGTCAACTCTTAACAAGGGTACAGGCATTGGAGGAAAGATTGGCAGGTATGACAACCGACGGACAGGTAACGTGCCCAGAAGGTTGCTCTGAACCAGACGTGTCCACAAGCACGAAAGAAAACAATAAGACTAGAAGAGCTCTCAACGAGGACTGGATAACGAAGGTGAAACCAGACATGATAAAAAAGATAAGACAACGTTTCCGTAGTAACATTGTTGCTAGGAAACAGGAGCAAACTACTGACAGTGAAGACCGTGAGGATGAGATGGATGAAGACACTATAAAAAGCCTGAGTAGAGCAATGGCCAAGTTGATTAAAAAGAACAAAGGAAATAGTTCCCCAGAAAGTCCTGCAGCTGAAGAAAATTCGCGACCTCAACTTGATGTGAGTGACGTACAAATGAGACCACTACCACCATTCAATCAGTATGTCCCAGCAAGGTATCGTCGTTCACGTGACAGCAATGGACATAATAAGAATGGTAATAGTGGAAAGAATAACGGTCAGGGATCGGACATTCTGGTACGACAACGTAGATCTACAGAAGAAGAAGAAGAAGAAGAAGAAGAAGCACTACAAGCCCAACTAGAAGAAATTGTGAGAAATATCGTAATAGGTAAGTAATATCCGGAAAACACCTCTTTTGATCAATTTAATCAATGTCTTCACAAAACTCAACTCAAAAAGTTTTCAAAAAATTCTGATTAGCTTTCGCCCTGTTAACAGAGCATCGTCGGTCAGGTCATATTTAGTTTTCAAATTTCTCCAAATCTGTGCTGTAATGAAAGTTTGTTTCTGGTACATTTGAAATAATAAAAAAGAAATTATGGGATCACAATCTTGTTTTCAAGGAAAAACTATCTTTAATATAGTATTCGGCAATCATTTTGAAGAATTTTTAATATCATTTGATATCCATTTCAAAATTATCGAGAATTTTTCTTGAACAAAGTAACAACGTTAATTAGTTATGATTCATTATTTATATATAAACACACGGATATGAGTTAGAGAGACTTCAACATTTGGTGACATCATGGAACAGCCTGTATAGTACAGGTGTTTATCGAAGGATTTTATCTTGAGCGTTCTTAGAGGCATATTTCTTTAATTAGTATTTTTCTTGGCATAAAGTGTGACCATGGATGTTTCTTTTCTCAATGATAATCTGAAAAGCATATTTAAACCAAATTTGAATTTTTGAATCGATACTTTAATATTACGTTGTTTTTCAGGCTGTATCTTGCCTGCAAGTATTTCAGGCACTTCTTGATACTGAACTGACGATGCTCTGTTAACAGGGCGAAAGCTAGTCACAATTTTGGAAACCTTTTGAGTTGAGTTTTGCGGAGACATTCAGTTTCCATTTGTGTTCATGTACTTCTGAGATCTTAATTACTGATATTCATTTTTCTGCCCAAATTGCAGACAAAAAACACGTTGCATTTTCTACGTCCTTAACAACACCGTTACTGGGCAAAGACGATGGACCCCAGGTCGTCATCTTTGACCACGGGGAGGTCAATGAAGGCAACGCTTATGACATTGAGAATGGAGTATTCAAATGCCATACACCTGGTGTCTACTACTTTTCGTTTAACATGCGTTCCTATGACGACAAGCACCTCGGTGTGGCACTCATGTTGAACGACACCCCCGTGGTTACCATGACGACTGATGCGAGTGAGAGGAAAGTGATGCAATCTCAAAGTGTGATACTAACGCTGAAGAAGAAAGACGAAGTGTGGCTGATGCTCGGTCCATCTCAAGACTTCGCCATCTACGCAAGATACGACTTCACGTATAATACATTAAATGGTATCTTACTTTATGGCAAATAACTGACAAGTTTGAAGAGTTACGTACATATTATTCCGATTATCTAACACTAGACTACTGACATTAGTATTATAGTAACAATTATACTCAATACTTTGATGAATTTATTAAAATGGCAGAAGCTGAGTTTATTATAAAACTTGTTTTCTTCTAGGAAATAGAAGTATTTTCATAAACTTTGGTATCTTGAGAGTCGTTTTATGATTTCACATTATATAAATTACGCTCGGTTGCCAAGAAACACCAAATGTAAACTCTTTTTCTCACCTCTGTTGTTCTTTCAGTGATACTCTTAAGAGCTTTTGTCATGAATATTCAGTGTACATCTAACAAATATTCATGCCTGCAGCGTTGAAAAAGTATCAACTTGGTGTTTCTTGGCAACCGAGCGAAAATTATCTGATGTAAAATCATGAAAGAAAACAGACGTGTATGAACGTCAAGAAGACAGAGAATTTCTTATATTTTTGCTTTAATGTTTAACAATGTTTAGGGTCGGCGGCAATCTGATTAAAATCCGATGTGGTGAAAGCGGCTAGATGTCCTTATTTACCTCTATTCATCGTGTTGTGACGTTTGTTTTGTTCGGAGTGATCGCGTGGGAAGGCGGCGATCACTCCGAACAAAACAAACGTCACAACACGATGAATAGAGGTAAATAAGGACATCTAGCCGCTTTCACCACATCGGATTTTAATCAGATAGGGTCGGCGGCTGAAACTAGTTATCGGAAACAGACAATATTTTAAAAATATTTTACCTGACAGTAAATAGACCAGTACACTATGACCTTTTGTCATACACAGACAGCAAAATTTAACCTCAAATACATGCAACTCATCAGCTTATGCTCTTTTCAGCTACAATATATTTTCAGCCATGTATTTGCATATGTGCATGTATTATGTAAATGAAGTGCGCTTTGTAAACGCCACACAAAGAAAACATGTTTTATGAAAATTAATATTGGGGTTTGTTATTAAACTTGTTGGATATTTATCATTGGTGTGTCAATTAATTTGCCTTTGGCCACCGACCCATTGCAAATCAGCCGCTCAAAGGAAAAGTTAGCTCCTACAGATCCCTAAGACAGCTTCGAGTCCTTCCTCAATACAAATGCTTGGTAGACACATTTTGCCAGGTTACATATAATTTTAATATCTTTATTTGAAAAAAAGATTTGCCAAAAACTGTTGACTTGGATGTCGAAATATCCACTGTGGTAGTAATTTTTCCCTAAGACTTTGATAAAAGGAGCACTCAAAATGAAAATGACACTCGTCCTCTATAGAATAAGCAAGACTCACGTAGTTCACAACTCCCCACTGAGTGGCGAAGCAGCTTCTGAAGACTATTGAATCAAACCTTTCACCAGACACTACGTTCACTTTAGATAAAGCCTCTAACAATCATTCTGTCAATTTTATCCTGTATTCTAGCGTTGCTAGCCCTAATGTCAATAAATTGGACCAACTACTAGTGTCTCGTCATACATAATCACTTGGTACACTCACTCACTCACTCACTCACTCACTCACCCACCCACCCACCCACCCACCCACCCACTCACTCACTCACTCACTCACTCACTCACTCACTCACTCACTCACTCACTCACTCACTCACTCACTCACTCACTCACTCACTCACTCACTCACTCACTCACTCACTCACTCACTCACTCACTCACTCACTCACTCACTCACTCACTCACTCACTCACTCACTCACTCACTCACTCACTCACTCACTCACTCACTCACTCACTCACTCACTCAGTACCTTCGTCATCGACTGCTGTTTATGGCATAAAAGTGAGTCATCATAGCATATATACCAGGTAAAAGGGTTGTTTATGGCATACATACCAGGTAAAAGGGTTGTTTGTGGCATATATACCAGGTAAAAGGGTTGTTTATGGCATATATACCAGGTAAAAGGGTTGTTTGTGGCATATATACCAGGTAAAAGGGTTGTTTATGGCATATATACCAGGTAAAAGGGTTGTTTGTGGCATATATACCAGGTAAAAGGGTTGTTTATGGCATATATACCAGGTAAAAGGGTTGTTTATGGCATATACCAGGTAAAAGGGTTGTTTATGGCATATATACCAGGTAAAGGGTTGTTTATGGCATATATACCAGGTAAAAGGGTTATTTATGGCATATATACCAGGTAAAAGGGTTGTTTGTGGCATATATACCAGGTAAAAGGGTTGTTTGTGGCATATATACCAGGTAAAAGGGTTGTTTATGGCATATATACCAGGTAAAAGGGTTGTTTATGGCATATATACCAGGTAAAGGGTTGTTTATGGCATATACATACCAGGTAAAAGGGTTATTTATGGCATATATACCAGGTAAAAGGGTTGTTTGTGGCATATATACCAGGTAAAAGGGTTGTTTATGGCATATATACCAGGTAAAAGGGTTGTTTATGGCATATATACCAGGTAAAGGGTTGTTTATGGCATATACATACCAGGTAAAAGGGTTATTTATGGCATATATACCAGGTAAAAGGGTTGTTTATGGCATATATACAGGGTAAAAGGGTTGTTAAAACGGAAGTGTAGAAGCTGTGATCCATTGTTGTAAATACGTTGTTATCAGGGCTGTTTTAAATACATACATGCCTCTGTTTAGTAATAAAAAAAAACTTTGGTTATGAGGGAGGGGGGATTAGGTTACTGGGGGTGATCAGTGCTTTTACAGTTAAAAGAAACTTTATTCAAAATCTGTCGGAGGGATAAACTGGACGATTGCCACGCAGAGTTAGGGAGCCTCCAGTAATTACAAGAGGAGGGCTGGGGGAAATCAGGCCCAGGGTTGTTGTGTAAAATATGACCCTCCGTCGTGTTAAAAAGTGGCCATCACTAAGCTTTCTTTCTCTTAAAAACATGACTCCCTGTTAAAGTAATTCAAAAATATGGCTTAAACTGCTGTCAGAACTGGGTCCCCGAATCAATGGTAATGACTTAATCCCATCGCTGCCACCATGTTTCAAGTTTTTAAAGGCATTGGTTATTTTCCACCACTACCACATGTAAATGAAGGCATTGCATTAATCAATACATGTGTTTGGAACTCATTGGCTGAGTTGAAGGCCACAAACTCCCAAAGATTTATTAGATTGGCACACTCTCCACATTGACGGGACCGAGGTCAACATCACCAAAACATTGTTCCAAGCATCGTACCCAACAGTTTCCGTTTTACTCCTTTAGGACCTACTTCTCTCCTCACACCGCAACTCGGACAATTAATTGGATATAGGCTGATGTTATGTAGCCATCCCATCGCTGCAACCAGTTCCAAATCTTATTACTCCCATTTGGGTTAGGGTTAGTGGTTAAGTTTAGGACTAGCGACCCCAAAATAATGCAAAGTTAAACATTATAGTGAATCAATGTAAAATGTGACTCTTCCCCAATTCAATTTTCTAAAATATGGCATTTCCCAGAGAAGAATTTATTTAAAAACCCGAAGTCCCCCGGACCTCCCCCTTGTAAACACTGAAGTCCCCCTTATTGCATTGGCAAATGTAATTCACTATGGTTAGAGTAAACTCCAGGTCACACTTATTTTGTTTACGGGCGTCGTGCCAGGCGAGGGACTCGCCGATAAGGATATGGATGTATATCGACAACGTGCATCCATGATAAGAGAAACCTTTCATCATATAACATGCTGTGCTGTTTTCATTCCATTACAATATGACGTACATGCTGTAAACTGTTCTGATTTGCACTAAGGCGAGATATACAAAGGGTACACGTCATAGTTAAGAGAACGGAAATGTATATAAATGCAAGGATCTGTACCTCCTGCCATGAATTGAGAAAAATTGACCTTCGAGTGACATAGTTTCTAATCCCAAAACCAACATGGTGTACTGGGTCTATGTTCTTGTGTTCGTCCGTGTTGTATTCGGCATCGAGCCACCGTACAGATCTAGATGGCAGCGAAAGGCAACAGTGCTGACGGTTAACGATCTTGCTGTTCGGCTGGAAGACATGGCCACAAAGTACAATTTATTGGAAAACTCGTTTCAAGACATGACCACAAAATACAATTTATTAGAAAACTCGTTTCAAGACGTGTTGAAGAGTAACACTGATTTGCAAGCTACTGTCGTCTACCAGGCCTCACGGTTTCAACAACTACAGAAAACCGTTGAGATCATACCAACGATGTTGCAAGATCGTCACGAGACCAAGGCTAGGGTGCAGTCACTGGAGACAACAGTAGCTGAACTGGCGACCAACAAACAGGTGACATGCGCAGAAAAATGTCGCGATACATTAACTAGAAGTGGTAATTTAATTTCAGAAGACTGGTTCGATAAAATAGATCCAAAAGATATTGAAATTTTAAGAAGTCGATTTAAAACTGACGATTTCTCTAAAAAGAGAACATTTGGTGGTGGTGTTGATGACGATGATTATTATGATGATGATGATGAATATGATGATGACGTAAATGAAAAAGCTATACAGACCATGAGCAAAGCTCTTGCCAGGCTAGTGAAAGCTGAAGAGGAAAACCCTGAATTTCTAAATGACCGGGATGTTGGGAAATTACGAATTCAGACAGATTCCGAAGGCATTGGTCGTGCTGATGAGCATAACATTTACGACAAACTAACAAAAACAAAGTTGACGGGCGGAACTGGTACCCAACATATAAATGAAAACAACATCGAAGACCAAATGGAACACATGCTGAGAACTGCAACGAAATGTAAGTACATGTAAAATAAAACTTGCCAGAGGAACTGTCAGAAGTTTTAAAAATTTGACAGTTCTTCCTCCATAGGTTACGAATTGAATCGTATCACATATGTATGTACATGTATATGTGCACACACACACACACACACACACACACACACACACACACACACACACACACACACAAACAAACAAACAAACAAACAAACAAACAAACAAACAAACACACACACACACAAACAAACACACAAACAAACACACTTTGCCAGTATAAATTTGATCAAATACTGAATACTCCATGTTGAACTGTATCACTGATGAGCTGAATGAGATACACCAATCAGGCATGACCACGTCCGTTTTGTTCAAGTTTATCTACCTTTCTGCGTCAGAACGTTGTTTGAGTTCGAAAATTTTAATGATTTTCTTCTTCTTTTCTTTTCTTCTTAGCGAGCAAGAAAATGGTCTTTTCCGTAGGCCTGACAAAACCGATACTTGGACATCCCAAAGATCCCCAAACTGTTGTCTTCGATGAAATCAAAGTGCAAAGGGGAAAGGGCTATAACACCAAAAAGGGAGTGTTCAAATGTCGAATTGCAGGTGTTTATTACTTCTCTTTTACTTTGCGTTCATATGATGAGAAACATATCGGTGCGGCACTGATGTTAAATGATGATGCAGTGGTTACTATGACAACGGATGCAGCTAAAAGACAAGTGATGCAGTCTCAAAGTGTCGTCATTAAACTGGTAAAGAATGACGAAGTCTGGGTGATGCTGGGTCCGTCTCAAGACTACGCCATCTACGGACGGAGCGATCACACTTACAATGTATTTAATGGAGTTTTGCTTTTTACAGAAAAATAAGATAAACACGAACATGTTTGCTGTGCATTTACATAGTCATATATATATTGTTCATAGATTTAAGTTATTTATTTCAGACCATCACAAAAGACAATTTTAGGGCAGGGGTTGTTTGTTACCTCGTCACCAATGAAATAAAGTATATACGATTGAGGGCAGTTGGCATGAAGCAGACCGTCAACTGTACGTCACAACAACAAAAACTGATCGCAAAAATTCCGAAACAAAATGTTGCGAACACTGCAATATTCTATTATCTGGTCCACAAGAAATCTTACCTGTATTTTCTTTGCATGAACTATCTTTAGGTGATCAGCACCCTGAAAAAGATTAAAACGTACATATGTAACGATAATTTTTTAATTGTACGACGATAAAATGTAGCAATGTGAGCAAGATGTTATCACGCTAGATGGTAAAATGTAGCAATGTGAGCAAGATGTTATCACGCTAGATGGTAAAATGTAGTAATGTGAGCAAGATGTTATCACGCTAGATGGTAAAATGTAGCAATGTGAGGGAGATTTTGTCGCGCTAGATGATATAGTAATGTGAGCAAGATTTAGTCGCGCTAAATGATAAAATGTAGCAATGTGGGGAAAAATTTTCGAGCTAGATGATATAGGGAGATTTTGTCGGGCCAGATGATATATAGTAATGTGAGGAAGATTTTGACGAGCCAGACGATAAAATGTAGCCATGACAATGTGCAGTAAGAACTACATGTTAAGACAGCCTGAGACAACATTCTGTTTTAGGTTAACTAGTTTCTATTGTACACTACAAGCAAAGACGGTTGAACGTCAACTGCAAATGGTACGACTTGTATTTATATGTATACATCGTCTGCTACTGTAATAAAAGGATATACAACTTTAATACGGCTTTTTCCATAATTTATAGAGTGTTCCATTAACTCTTGAATGGTAGGCGTTGGGGATGCATGGTAGGAGAGAGTGTACCCTCCATCATGATCGGTGGGACAATTTTAGATATTCGAAACTGGGAGTCACATAAAGTTGACAAAGCGCAGGTATACCACACAGTACATTCGCTGATGATTTATACATGAACATCACTTCACGTCTTCTTCGTGAAAAAATGGCCACCTCATTTATTAAGCACAACGCGGCCTTCAACAAGTTATGAAATTGGAAACCCCTTCTGAAATATGTTCTGGTTTCGGCATCAATTTAGCTTATCAAAACGGAATACGACAAAATCGACTGAGGTCACATAATAATAATAGAACATTTGCGACTTTATTACAAAATTCTCTGGGAAGGGGAGGGGAGGGGAGGGGTTAGAATAGCCAGCAAGATACACTCGTAAGCGGTGCTGTTATATCCCAAAGATTGCATTTTAAAGTCTGCAGAAGGGTACGGTGAATAAAACACAGCGGACAATTTGGTCATATTTGCTACTTTCCATGAGGTTATACCAGAATAGTCAAAGGACGTTAGTTGGAATGCACATACACGTTTAGTTAGTTATGAAAACCCCCTGTGGCCATGATGGGTCCCAGCTTACACCTATCATGAGTTATGAGGTACCATAATGATGGTTTCTACGAACCAGAATGTCTTTCATACGTCATATTACTAGTAAACAGGCTCGGCAATAAGTGGACTACGCGTAGGCCTACTGGTGGTCGATGTAGCAGACTGTTTTGATTCAATGCCAACGCAATGTAAACAGTTCTGTGTAGTATCTAGAGGTATAAACACGTGTCAAAACTTAAGAGTATCATACTAATACGATACTGGAAAAATGTGTAAGTAAACGACTAAACGTTATCTCATGAATTTGACCTGAGATGTGACCTGCAGATGACGAAGTTTCTAGCTAAGTAAACCATCATGGCGTACTGGGTGATTTCAATTCTGTTCGTTGGAGTTGCGTTCGGCATCGGAACACCGTCTGAAAAGCTGGAAACATCTTCTGTGCCTACAGTAGAAGACGTTGTCGATCGTCTGGAAGAAATATCCACAAAGTATAACGTATTAGAAAGTTCTTTCCAAGAAGTCTTGAAAAGTAACACTGATCTGCAAGCTACTGTCGTCTACCAGGCCTCGCGACTTCAACAACTGCAGAAAGTCGTTGAAATGGTACCTATTATCTTTCAAGATCGTCATCAGAACATTGAAAAAGTGTTATTTCTCGAAGCAAGGGTGGCTGAACTGGCTAGCAACAGAGAGGTGACATGCGCAGAAACTTGTCAAGGTAGTACAAGAGTGGGTAATTCGCTCGCTGACGACTGGTTCTACAAAATAGATCCCAAAGCAATCGAACTTTTAAGGAGTCGATTTAAAACTGACGATTTCGCAAAGAAGAAAGTATTTGGTGATGTTGATGATGATAATGACAATGATTATGAATATAATGATGCAATAGATGAAAATGCAATACATACCATGAGCAAAGCTCTTGCTAGGCTCATCAAATCTGAAGAGGAGAACTCAGACTCCCTTATGGATGAACACTCCTCTCTCTCCTCAAGTGACGATGGCAAATTACGAATTGGAGCCAGTAAACACACAAAGACAAAATCATCATCAACGGACGGAACTAGTTCTCAGCACCGATCAGTGGAAGAAAACGTTATCGAAAATCAAATGGAACAGATGTTAAGAACTGCAGCCAAATGTAAGTATGCTAATCACAAATTTGAAGATTTATAGTTCAGAAAGTGATGGTACTTAGGGTCTCAAGTCTAATTCTGGAGAATTTAATAATTTTAAACCTGCACCAGCTGTAACTGGGATATTTGTTCATCAAAAGAAAACAAAGATATATTCACTAAAAATTTGTCAGTTACTTATAAAAAGACACTGTATCTGTTAATTAGTGGTCAGTATTATCTGTAGGTAGTGTAGTGAAAATTGAGTGAAAGTTTGGTTTTGAATCTGTCACCATGTTAAAACTGTACTAGTTGTAAGTGGAGTATCATTTCTCAATCAGACAACCACAATATATTCACTGAAAATTGTTAAAATACCAATAATTAGACAGTGTACATGTTAATCATTGGTCGATATTATCCATAAGCTAGTACACAGAATCAAGATGAAATCGTGGTCACCGTTGAGGGCGCTGGTGCGGACTCGCAAATCAGTTAATATCGTGTATACAGCCCTAAAAATATAAGTTTACCCACAGGTGATGCAATAATATTCATGGTGTACGGTATTACGAGTTATTTTACCTAACAAAAGATTTTCATAAAAAAAACGTTGTACTCTACCTATACATCTCTGTGTTGCCAAAGCATTATTGAGAGGGTAATATTATCGAAATTATCACCAAGTTATAGGCGGTCTTATAATTAAAATGCTATTTTTCTCATGACTCGACCGACTCTATACTTTAAAAAAAAAAACTGAACGCTCTACGGCAGAATTGAAAAAAAACCATTACAATGACTGATAGTCAGTTGGGAACCCAACGGCCACGAGCGCGAATATGAGTATCATTATTGCTGAAAATCCACGTTCGAAGTTTCCTCTTTTGTACCGAGTTTTTACAAATATTTTTGGCAGATCGACCGAGCAATCAGTTTAAAGGTGTTACGATGAGAAACAAAGGACATAGTACGGGTCCCTAGCAAACTACACAGCAAGAGTTGTGTTCTCAATAGGAGTGTTGCCATAGCAATACACGCGCGACAGATCTGACACTACATGAGGTCGAAGGCCGATAAGGGCGCCCAGACAGCATAATTCTGTAATGTGTATCGCATTGATCCTTTTTTCTTACTCATTTCTTACTCGCAAATGCTAAAAGACTTTGTCTTTCATCTCCACAGCCGGCAAGAAAATGGTGTTTTCCGTCGGTCTGACAAAACCACTACTCGGACACCCAGACAACCCCCAGACTGTTATCTTTAATGACCTCAAAGTAAAGAGGGGCAAGGGCTATGACGTAAAGAAGGGAGTTTTTACCTGTTTAATAGCAGGTGTCTATTACTTCTCTTTTACTATGCGTTCCTATAACGACAAACATATCGGTGTGGCACTCATGCTGAACAAGGAAGCTGTTGTTACCTTGACAACGGATGCGGCTGAAAGACAAGTTATGCAGTCTCAAAGTGTCATCATTAAACTGGCAAAGAATGACGAAGTCTGGGTGATGCTAGGTCCCAATCAAGACTACGCCATCGACGGTCGAAGTGATCAGTCTTACAACATATTTAACGGACTCTTGCTTTTTCCAGAAAAATAACATATGGAACTTATAAATATTTTAGGTCAACTTTTTGATAGTTACTTGTAAAAATAAGGAACGATTCAACACTTGGAGTTTAACCAATAAAGTCAGATTTTAGACGAGAGATTGTTTGTTAGTTTGCCGACAAATAAAATGTGTTATACGTCACCTATCACTTCTTTCGCTGTCTGATTGGGTGAAAGATCTGCAGTTTGATTGGGTGAAAGAGTCTGATTGGGTGAAAGATCTGTAATTTGATTGGGTGAAAAGTTTATGCTGCCACTACTATGTTTCTGTGCACGTTTCTGTCACATAATAGTCTGAAGAGTGAATGACAGGGATCGAGTTGATTCAGGGACTGAGTTTACGTTGTTACTGTGCATCATCAATGAGCAGACGTCGGTCTATCCTAATCCTTTTGAAACTTCGCGCACTGAGTTGAGCATAGTAAACTTAAAACTGTCTACACTCATGCGCGTGAGATTTCTATAACACTGTTGAGCTCTGAGTTCTCAGGACATCATCAAGTCGGCACAACGAAATCCAAGCGAAATAGAAATATACCAATAATGACGAAAGAAACACAAATTTTGAGGAAAGTACTCAGTGCTGAAATGATAAAACAACTTCTCTTACAAAACTATTCACCGGCATCGAGGGCGCTGTTTCGAATTCAAATCCCACGGCTCTGCAAATGCCATTAATTTGACCTCAGCGTGACCTTCGATGACATGCCACAACACGATTGTACCAGTGAAACGTTCGTTTACTATATCGAGGCAGATGATTAATCTGCCGTGTTTGGTCAATATACGAGTAACATCGATTTACACTGATCAGCACCTGTCTTGTCATCATCGAGAAACAATACTCGATACTCCAACAGTAGGCCTAGAGTGGGTCGAAGCCAAGTCCCATGCCAACGATAATGCCAGAGTCGAGCTTTGCTAGAAGATGTGACGTCATCGTTATAGGTGCTGGTGTTAGTGGTAAGCGGACACTATTAGGGATAAACCATTTGATTCCTGGGAAGGGTTGGAATGATCCACGACACTATACGGCAATCATGTTTTCCAACAGCTACTAGAAAGGATTTTCAAAAAAAATTGTATGCTTTAAATTTAAATTACCGACAAACCTAGTCCAGTGTCTATCAATGTTTATTTCTCTAGTTTGATACATACATACATACATACATACATACATACATACATACATACATACATACATACATACATACATACATACATACGTACGTACGTACGTACGTACGTACGTACGTACATACATACGTACGTACGTACGTACGTACGTACGTACGTACGTACGTACATACATACATACATACATACATACATACATACATACATACATACATACATACATACATACATACATACATACATACATACATACATACATACGCAGATCATAATGACAAAATACATTTGTTATGCATGGTACCACTACCAGCTTATTTCTGACGGCAACACAGATAAACAGTCACTGCATATTACTGTATTTTTAGAAAGCCATCGAGGTCATGACCTTTGATTTTCTTATATATGACAATACACTCATTCGGTTCATAGAACGGTCGAAGCAAAAAGGAATTAAGGGAGCCGTCATTATTTACGGCCTGAGGGGGTTGGAGGAATCTAAGGGGAGGAGGTTTGCTTACTAAAAACCTTTAATAGATATATAAGGGGGTTGGGTTACTAAAAAACCGAAAGGAAGCTTCTTGTATATTTTGCAAACATACTGAAGTATAGAATACACTTATACACATAATATGACATATCGTAGAACTTGAACAGGCCTTCTCGGTTAAAAATTGGCAAAATTTATTGTGCCTTCGCGGCAGTTCCTCGTAACCCCACCCCTGCCTCCAGGCTGTAAATAATGACGACACCTCTGTGAGCTAAAAGAGTTGTCAATCAATGGCTTTTTTTTCTCCATTAGATTTGATGTATTTGATATGGCTTTATTTGTTTTACCCAGGACTTATAGCCGCTAAGACTTTGCAGGATTATGGATTAAGTATCGTGGTTCTAGAGGCAAGGGATCGTGTCGGTGGTAGATTATGGACATTACGGGTAAAGTTGATTTAGTCGAGTCTATGCACGTGGTGTGTATAACCTTTCCACTGTATATCCACCCATACGGACATTCAATGTTGTAATAGTTAATTTCAAAGCTAATATGTTTATGTCGAAACCAAAACATCATACTATGTTGTAATGTACTTTAAAAAATTGCTGTACACATTTGAAACGTAGTGATTCCTGCTATTGGACGACCGAACAATATTAAGGATGTAAGGCAGTCTAGTTCCTATATGATACGAGTTACCATGACAACCACTCTCTCGTATGGTAATATCCACCAAGCCAACTGTTTTATCTATAACTGCCTAGATGTACAACCCTACCAATCTGTACCGATTTTTATGTACCTTACATTTCACTTTTTTCTTCAATTCCCTGTGAACTACATGTAAATACGCATGTTTCTCTGATAACATGGAATGAATTGTGTATCACTGCGCAGGAGAAGTCCATTGGTTACGTTGACGTTGGAGGCGCCTTTGTTGGACCAACACAATACAAGTTATTGCGACTATTAGATGAATTGGGACTTCAGACTTACCATGTGGTTGAAGATGATGACGTCATCATTCATACCGTGGTCAGTCTTCTATTAGTGTTCGGTTTGCGTTTAATTTCTGCCAGTGGTCTCGATCCTTTTTGCTCAAGTGTATGTATAACCTCCTCAATTTACATACAGGAAAAGTTCATTGGTGAGCAAAGTATTCGGCAAGTATGACGTCATCACCAGAGTTTTTCACATTAACCCTTAGTTGTAGGAAACCCCACAATAAGTGTAGTAGGGCTTCTTTGCAAGATTTCAAATTTGACCGAGGTGCATTTTTATCAAACAAAATCGTATGCAAGTTGATAGCACTGTACACAACACAAGCGTACTAAAGCAGAGATAAGTCGGACTGGACTTTTCCATCTGTTTTAGGGAATAGCCTATGCCAACACCGTATTTCTGTAAGTTTGATCATTATAGAATTAGAATCTAGATTATATATTGAAATGAATCATGATAACTTCATCCGACACAGAACGGGGAGGTGGACACGTGTACAAGAAATTACCAGAAATCATCACGTGACGTACATTTCTAATTGTTGGCTACAAAAGGGTAAATACCAAAACTTGGTACAAGTCTGTGTCGGGAAAGTTTGAGGATGTGTTACCGTCTCCACTACTCGGGAATTACTAGAAAAAAGAACGTAAAACGTCAACAATAACCAAAACTAACTTTATACCTTTACAGGGGAAAAGAACGATATCGCATGATGACTTCCCTCACTGGTCCAACCCTATCGCTTGGATAGATACAAACAACTTGTTTAGAACCATTGGTAAATTGGCTAAACAGGTAAACTTTGAATAATTCGTCTATATTACATTGCGGCTAACTTCTGCATGTAAAGTGATAGTGACCTACATTTAGTTTTGAATTTAGTTGATGTTACTTCACCAATTTTCCGAACCTGGCTGAATAATTTTCCCGTCTCTCGCGGCCCAGTAACATGTCTCTGGGGAGCATGTCACTACCCTTGCCATAAAAAGGCCTGATGAGTTTAGTTCGTCAACCATTTGTACACTTTACAGTACTGTTGCCATGGTACAACTCTTGTATATCTAAGAATAACTGAGGTGCAAAAAAAACTCCTGGACCGGTGTTACGTTCACTGATTCTCCAGTCTTTACGTGTTTTGTAACAGTTATGAAATACAAACTAATAATCCTCAACTTAGTAAGGTATAGAACTTGAAATCTTTTCCGAACCGAAACGAGTTTCATTCGAAATCATTGCGCCCTCAAACGAAGGTGGCTGCCAGTCGGAAAAATATGAAGTCTTAGATATTTTCGCTTACTCAGGCTGTTGATCAATGAAATTAACTTTTGTACAGTTGAGAATTCTGCACAGCGAATTAAGTTTAAATTATTCTAACATACTTTCACAAGTATAGTTTAATGGCAAGATGGTGCCAATATTGAAATCACTACATATTTGTGTAATGTGTCGTCGTTATACAGGTTCCCCTAGATGCGCCTTGGAGGTGTAAACATGCAGAGGAGTGGGATGGAATGACGTGTAAATCATGGTTCGATCAAATATGTTGGACAAGGTAGGGGGCCTTTTTTTTATTCCTTCAAGATCCAGATTTCGTCTGTATTCCTAGACTGTTACCATATGGAAACCTTTACTTTATATTGTAGAATGCATATGATTATATTTCGGTAAGAACTATTTAGTGTCCAAATAAATGTTAACAAAATAGATGGGTGTATTTTTTACGTACAATGTAGACCCCACGCTATTTAAACCATTTTCAAATTTCTTATCGTAACGTGAACATCGAGATCATGTCTAACAGTCGGATAATGACATTTTACTTGGTTTTAAAACGTCTAAACTATACTTTATTCCAATTCGAATGATCATACAAATACAAATAATACGACATACCATGAATGAATGAATGAATGAACGAATGAATGAATGAATGAATGCAAAGAGCCTTTATTTTCTACTCCTTGATCACGTTCTCATTTTGTAAGACTATAACGTTGTTTTCCTTTGTGCTTTATATGCAAAGAAACACAAGAGTGTATGCCGATATATTCGTAAGGATAAACTTTGCCGTTGAATCACGTGACCTGTCATTTCTGTACTTTCTTTGGTATATCAACTCAGCTGGAGGTGAGAAGATCATCTTTATGACGTCATTTGTCTAGAATTTATTAATATTTTAGGTACTTTCCATTGCGGGATGTGTAAAAATACTTTTGTCCTGAAAAAGAGCACTTAGTCAACGACTTTACGATGTGTTCAAGTAGCAGGACAAATGTTGACAGGGCTAGCATTGTGTCACCGTCTATCCTGCAATATCTGGTAGGATAGAGAATTCTATGTCAGTGGATTACATTCTCCCTGGGGAGTTGAAGAAGCAAAAAGGACACGTGTGTTCTTATAGGTCCGTGCCAATGATAATGTATTGATTGCCATTTCACCTCTAATGTTGTAATATTTGTTACATCCAGGAGTGAAGAAAATACATCTGGTTGAGGGTGGAGCACAGGTGAGATTCAACATCTTTTCATTCGTGTCTGTTGCTAAAAGTTTAGACGGTCAGTCTCACAATGTAGAATAAACTCAAGAAATGCAGAGCATTCGCGCGCACTTGTAGTTGTATGTGCGTGCGCGCGCGCGTGTCACGTAAGTGTGTACTCAGACCACTATATCTCTTTAGTGGTCTGAGGTGTGTATGAGATGGTAAATGGTAAGCCTCGCGAAAGGTACCAAAGAGCAATTACTTTGACCTGCATTGTTTTTAATTGTGACAAGTAATGTTAAATCGTCTCTTACATGCATGTCTACGTTCAGTACTAATTGCCTTGACAGATTTGATATTGTTTTCTTCTAGGAAAGAAAGGTCCTCGGAGGAACTCAACAAATAAGTGAGAAACTGGCTGAAAAAATTGGCTTAGGTAAGTCAGTGCCAGAAAAAAAGTGGAAATCGAATCACGGAATTGATCTTTTCTCTTCATATAATTTTTGGGAGAAGGCCACATGACTATGTCGTCGTCGACGATAATGACGATGAAAATGACGATGACATCACCACGACGATGATGATGATATGGTGGTGGTGGTGGTGATGATAATGATGATGATGATGATGATGATGATGATGATGATGTTGATGATGATGATGATGATGATGATGGTGATGATGATGATGACGACGTAATGCGATAACGATAATGATCAGTTCGATCACTGAAACTTTACATATTTTTTTCTTCAGAAAACGTTCTATTGTCGAGTCCAGTTGTTGTGCTCAAACAAGACAATAATGAAGTGGTTGCGAAGACTTTCGAAGGAAAGAACTACCGGGTATACGTCTTTCTATAAAATTATGTTGATTTTAATATCATTTAGTAGCCGCAAGTTTGTTTCCCTAATTTGTGGATTTGCTTGTGCTATGGCACCAAATCATTAGTATAGCGTATATAGTTGACGTTATAAACTAGACTATACTGAGTATAGCTGATGAAGCTGTAATGTGAGTCTTCACAGTACACCGCACAGAGAGGTCAGTAACCTTGCCTTCACACCAAGCCACACGACATGGCGTTGTCAGTATGATTGTGCGAAAGGGTATATATTTGATACACGTAGGATTTCTTTCATATTCAATCGTCTTGTATAACTTTATACTTTACTGATGTCAGCAGATTTATGTTGTTCACAATTAACAACCAGAGGCCTAGGATTAGTCGCCATTGTTAACGATGTGAATACTAGTACCTGGAAAGTTCGTATCAATGTAATTTGCATAATTGAATGTCAATTGAAAGTCCCATATTGTTTAATCAAATTCTCTCTTGTATATTGATATTTTTATAATTTTAGGCAACCTATGCAATTAGTGCTGTTCCTCCTAATCTACTTAGTAAGATGACATTTATTCCTTCACTGTCTGCATCACGAATACAGGTATGCCTTCCCGTATACTCAGGTGTGATCCAGGAGATTACCCCTAGGGTTCAACGTGATTCGCCGATATAGGCTGTCGCCCTCTTGCGGTCGGAAGATGTCATAGATCATGTACAATTCTAGTTATTTTACTCGAATTGATGACGCGATGATATACGAACTACGTACGTCATTTGAAAAGTGAAGGGTCACTGTAACCTTGCATTTAACAGCCGTATATATATTATAGAAGTCACCTTCGTTATTTGTTTTTATTAAAAAATTATTGGTTTTGAGTTGAAATTCGATTACAGACAAATTGTTGGGTCATGAAATGTTTACATGCTAGGCAGAGTCGACTTTCAACTTAATAATTTAAAAATATGTTTCTTTGCAGCTTAAACAACGCATACCCATGGGATGTTGTATAAAAACATTCATGTATTATAGAGACAGCTTCTGGAAACAAAAAGGTAACCATGACGTCAACTGACATGTTTTAACTTATCATATATGTTTTATATTAAAGTAGATGGGTTCTAGCCTCATTCAGTTATGTAGAATGATATCCTAAGTCGTAAAGGTTTAACCCCCCCGTCACGTGACACCTACTTAGCATGTGAAAGTAATGGGATATACAACAAGGGTGTATCCGTATAATGACCAACGTATTTCAGTGATACTCTTATGAATATAAACATTTTTATGTTTGTTGTTTTTAGAGATTTGAGTTATTAATTATTTTTACATAACACCGTAATTTTGTCAAAGATCTTATCATCGATCGATGGTATGGTTTGACAGACTGATTACGATTTTCTTTTCATCAATTTGTCACGGTATGTTACCATGAATTCACAGTATGTGTAATACTAAGCATTTCACCTCATACTACGGAATCAAAATAGAACAGACAAGTCGACTTATTCTCACGTGCGCCATAGTAATACATGTGTATCGTGGAGCGGAATTTATGGCGTCGACCAAGAAATGGAATTATATTTATGGCACAATTAGGAAGTAAAATTATATTACAGGTACCGAGAATTGACCCACATATTGATAGATCGATCATTTTAATATTATAAGTGGTTGGTTCTGTAATATTGCTTTTCTGTATCCTCTCATTTTGTTAATAGTTCTGTGTCTGCGCCAAGAGCTCTTTGGAAGACAGGCGCATTATAAAATCGTTTGTTATTATTATAAATAGTTGATACGTCGAACTAATGAAGGATGTCAAACTGTATTGCTTCATAGGGAACTTGCAAACCCGCCATGTTGAATATTGCATCATGGGAAATGCGATAATAAATACTGATGAATTGGTATTGTAAACAACTGTTACATTGTTTGCAACCACGAATGATCAATTCATAGTTACCCTGACAATTGTGGGAGGTTAATTTTATCGGTAGCTCCAGATTAGGTATTACGATAACCACAGATAATCCCATAGTCCTTTGCGTCTGAGCATGCTCAGTTTGGATTGCAAGTTCCCTATTGAATAGTTTTAAAATGTATTAATGTTTCATTATAGGTTTTAGTGGTACTATACTTTCAGATGGACCAGTGCTATCTATGGATGACACAACACCTGATGGTGATCATCCAGTTCTTATGAGGTAAAACAAACGGCAGTTCAAATGTTCATCTTTGCATAGGCTGTGTCTGCTTTCAAAATCCCTCATCTTTTAGACGAAAAGGCCTCCCCTCCTCCCCATTCTCCCGAAAAACATTATTTTATGTGAAAGTAATTAATTACAGGTATATACCAGAAAATCCAAACAGCGAAACCATGCATGCTAACACTGCAACATGTGTACGTTGAAATCTTAAATGAGTAAAAATATAACTTAGTAAATGTATGCTTTAACTCGAGATGAGAAACAAGATTAATTAATTAAAGACTGTAGTTCAGTTTTCATTTCAGTGAAGATTTAGGCAACCCCATACGAAATTTGAGCATAATTGTAAGTATAGGAAAGAGACAGAAAAAGGCTCAGATAATTATGCATCTGTGGTTACTGTATAATAATATCCTCTAAAATAAACATTTAACCCCTTAATGATTTGAACCAGTAAAACAGTTATTTTGAAATTGTAACTGAATCATTATTAATCCATATATCGAAATCTAAATTAGCAAAATCGCAAAAAAAACCAAACTAAATTCGATTAGTTAGCCCCCTCCCCTCTAACTAAATTGGCTAAAATCGAAAACTGTTCCAGACCACACAATCAATTTGAAATCAGTATGTAGTAGCATGTAGTGCTATGAATCCAAAGCCAGTATGTAGTGAGGAAAAAAATGTTTTGTTGTTGACACTTTACTTTATATTAGTGCCATGTATTTACTATGCGAACATTTTTCCATTTCTCAATTTGACATTTGTTAGAAATATTTGTATTTAGGTGTATAAAACAGACCCATTAAAAGTAATATCGTTTTTGTACGGTGAGAACTAAAATGGCTGAAACCCCCCAAAGTTACGTAAAAGAATTTAGTTTTTTATCCTACATTGAACTATTAATATCGCCCCTTAATACAGGAAATATTTGCCTGTGTCTCCCGTCTATGCCAAAAACACGCAATACTACACCACTCTACAATATCCTATCTTATCCACAGCTCTCTCTGATTGGTATGTTTGGAGGCCCTTACTTTATAAAAACTTTTATTATGTCTTTCAATAAAGATGTTGACAAATTCCTAAGATATCTATCTCCTACAGTAAATCACTGTCAATGAAAATGGGTAATCAGAAACTCATCAGTGGCAATTCTATTTTCGCAAATGTCAAAAATGTTTTTTTTTTTAATTTTTTTTTTGTATTTAAAAAAAATAAATTTCCCAGCGATTTCTGTTATGCAGACAAATACAAACACACACACACAAATGCTACAGAGATCCATTCGGATTTGGGACTACGCAACAGAGCTATGCTCCATGTCAAGGCTTTCCCAGTCAGTCCACAGGCTATCCCAGAGTCACCCAGGCCCGGCAAACATAGCACCTGCGGGGCTATATCCGTGTGAGTAATCGTCCCCGACTTTTCGAGTCATTACTCCAGGAGTCCCCGTGACCTCCCGACTGCTAATCCTGTGCGCTAACCACTACGCAAACGCGTCCACACAGTAGGTTGAATCGATAAGAAATCTTCTGGTGCTGTGAAACCGGAATGTGCCCATATAACACTGTTCTCTTGGGTTGGACTGTCTCCATGACCAGCGAAGAACACAAGTCGCGCTCAGGGTCGGTATTGAAATATTGAAATCGCGTATGCGTACAATATTTACTGACATTGCGCATCGTTTGGATAATTGTTAGGATAGTCTGAGGACATCACAGTTACTTGGCTACTTTAAGGTACGTAGATAATTTCATTGCAATCACCTATGAGAGAGAGAGAGAGAGAGAGAGAGAGAGAGAGAGAGAGAGAGAGAGAGAGAGAGAGAGAGAGAGAGAGAGAGAGAGAGAGAGAGAGAGAGAGAGAGAGAGAGAGAGAGAGGGGGGGGGCAGGCAGGAGTACACATAGGTATAGTGTGTGTGTGTGTGTGTGTGTGTGTGTGTGTGTGTGTGTACGTGTGTGTGTGTATGAGAGAGAGGGAGAGCTAGAGACAGGATCTATGGCAAGTACTTGGCTATTTTACATTTAGCACAAGTTTTACATTGTATGAGGTGCGAAATACATTCTAGGATTGGGCGATGGTCGGGTGGTCAGAGCTTGCATTGTATACATTTAAAACATTTAATACATTCTATGGTTTCACAAAATACATTCTAGGATCGAGCAATGGTCCGGGGAGCTTGCACGATATACATTTCATACATTTTTTCCACTGAATGTCCATGGTCGCACGAAATACATTCGACGATCTGACGATAGCCGGAGAATTTGCACATTCTATGGTTGCACGAAATACATTCTTGAATGGGGTGATAGTCCCAGGCACTTGCATTTAATACATTATTTTGTTACATTCTATGGTTGCACGAAATACATTCTTGAATGGGATGATAGTCCCAGGCACTTGCATTTAATACATTTGTTACATTCTATGGTTGCACAAAATACATTCTATGATTGAACTGTTTTGATCCTGCAAACTACAGAGGAATTACATTGCTACTGACTTTGCAAAAACTCATTGAACTGTGTAAGTCTCATTGCCTTTAACAATGGCTCCTCGAAAAGAAAATATCACACACAGCAAAAGCTGGTTATCAACCTGGTCTATTTCACAAACAATAATTGTACACCATGGGTGTAAATTCAAAACTTTGGTGGAGGATCTTACCAAAGATGTTCTATGGACAAAAATGTCAAACTGCTATGAAATTGATATCCTATATTTCAGGGTTTACAACAGGGAAGCATTCTTTCAACAACTCTTCCTAACAACCTCTTCCTTGAACGAGGACAGTCACATGACAGAGGTGTCGGATGTTACATGGGTTCGCTATATCTTGGTTCATCTGCTTTTAATAGCAGGTGACATTTCAATACTACTAACACCAACTCGTTCAACATGTCAGCTACTGTTCAACATGCAGACTAAAATTCTCAACTTCAAAATGTAGATTATTAGTTTTTGGAAAAACAACACCTTGACTTACTTACCTTTACTTGACCTTGACCTTCATTGACTTGTCTTTGCTTGAGCTTGACCTACCTTTACTTGACTTGACATTACTTGACTCATTGACTTGACTCTTGACCTGACCTGACCTGACCTGACCTGACCTGACAATTTAGAGGGTGGGCAAGGGGTATTTTCGTACTTCATAATAGTGCCATTTTATTTTTTATTATTTGTAAAACGTTGCACTAAAGTCCGTAAAATTGTAATTCAGTGGTCAACGTACTGAGTAATCATATCAACTGTTTATTTTGACTGTAAAAGTACCACTTTTTTCGTACATGTAAAAGAAAAATACATACAACTGTACTGTAGTTGTACAATGTTAAAAGGATTCAATAAAATGTTCGCATACCCAGGACTTTGCAAAAGTAGCAGTCCTATCAGAAGACAATGTGTCTTTTCTTAGGGGGGGGGGGGGGCTTGGGGTCCAAGCCTATGAAGGTCAAGGAAAGAATGAATGTTCCTCTTGAAAGACCGTCCATTTAATTGTCGACCAATATCACGGGATATGTGTCAGCTCAACGCGAACATGCGTTGTTATGTGATTCGCTAAGTTTAATACCACAAAGGAGGCTAGGATGGATGGCGGTTGGAGGGGACACAAATTTTATTTTGTAATTTGTAATTCAACACTTGTTTTTTCTGTAAATCGTACTGGGGGACACCCTTGCCCAACCTCAATTTACAATACTGTAGTTGAAACTCATGGAGTTGTACAAAGTACAAATATCGAACATATTGTTGAATATGTGACATGCACTTCTGAAAACAATATTTAAACTTCAGCAACGACTCCAGAGATCTCAAAGCTAATGGAATCACTGTGTAATATTTTCATATGAGTAACGAGTAGTACTGTACCCCAAATAATATTAGAAGGAATAAATGTCAGATGAAACCATTTGACAATTACACATACACACTTACACACACACACACACACACACACACACACACGCACACGCACACTGACACACACACACATATATTGACAACTTATAACATTGACATATTGCAGTCTAACACGGAGTATTCAACTCAAGTATCGACTTCACACATAGGCAATGCAAATTACAAGTACTACATGTGCAATATACTTTGATGCATATAAACTTGTTTTACTTACGGTTGCTGACCTATTCACTGATGGCGATTACCTGGTTACTTCAAGAAATATGTTTATTTGGCAATACAGTATTTCAGTCAAAGTTCAAAGTTGATATTGTCCAAGAGTGCACACAGTCCACTCTGCTAGTTCAAAACCATTAGCAAGTCTACAACAAACACTTTGAATTTGAAGATGAACAACCACCTGTTACAGTACACTGTGCTTGACTTCAGATAATGACTACGTGAACAGTGAATGTGAATCTGATTGGCAGAAACTGAGAGTGAATGTAATTGGAAGAGACAAATGAATTGACAAGAAAGAAACTTCAAACTGGGTGTAGATGGTGCAGCCTTATAATACCTCATGTTCTCTGCAACACCTTCTGTCTAGAGAGTCAAAGTGTTAATAGTTCTACAAGCCCGTTTAGATCCAATGTGTCCCACAGCAGGTTACTTACAATACACTAGAATTATCCGTTCGTTGGCACACTGATCTCAAAATCACAATGTCCACAATCCAAATACGGTATCAAACGAGAAATCCGTCAGTTTAATCGATGAAATCAAATATAACAACTTTTATAAACTATTCTAATGTCCTACGATTATTTGTAAGTCCAGATCAGTCCGATGTAGACTCACCGTCAGTATTGATTGTTCGCTGAATGTAATACCTGTTTTCCACGGTGTTGAAAATGATTGTCCAACAATTTATCCACAATCCTCTTGGTAACGATGTCACGGAGTTTTTGTTATAACTAGTGAAGTCTTTGACTGAGTCACGGAGCCTTAAACTGTAATCCAGCGGATCCTCACGGAGCCTTATAATTATGGATTTAGCGGAGCTTCACGGAGCCGTAAAACTATATTATCTGTTATCACACTACTCTCCAGCCTCCGAATGAAGCTCCAGTTCAAACACATGTACACGTGCATCAATTAGAATGTGTGAAATTTGGAACAATGCCCTTACATGCGTTAATTCTCTGTTTACCTAATTTGCATTTAAACGTAAACAACTCAGCCACCTGATAGTACTATAACATGATAATTCACTACCAACTTATTTACACACAAATTAAATCCTCACTGATTTACATACAACGTAGAAATGTTTTGTCTTTGAGTCAATCCTAGTCAATGTCCAGGTTAACACTTACACAAAACACGTCACCACTTGAATAGTGACACTGGACTTTACCAGCAATAAAAAGATTATATGAGATTACATTTTAAAATCTATTTGTGTATTTCTTTGATATTTTGATGACAGTGTACTTTTTATATTCACGAAGGTGATAGAATCGACAATATCAGTCAATTTTATTCGGGTTCATTCCTCAGTTTTCCTTACTAGGAAATGAACACCAGTTCCACCCTTTGTCTTGTTTACCTACCACATTGTTCTGTTTTGCTGTTTGGAGTCCTGTGATGTACGATCAATAAACATGTAATACAGTAGACACATGGTAGACCAAACACGTAATACTAGTGCTTAATTCATCTACCAACTGTTGTATTGTCATTGCTTTCAGGACATTTGGGATGACATTGATGATGCTGTCATAGCAACGGTGTTTGCTGACTCAACGGAACCTAGGTCATCAAAGTAGGGACAGATAATCCAGAGCCGTTCGTTGTTCAGTGAAATTTATTTCACCAGATAACAAAAATAAGCTACACTTTCAAAGAAACCGTGATACAAATGTACAAAATGAATACAAAATAAATAGACAATTGTTATCTGATGTGGACCATGGAACTAGTCTTGTCCATGGCCCGTACATTATTGATCTACACCAACGTTAATTCCACAAACTGTATTTTGATCTTCATTGTGTGATTCTGTTCTTTACTTTACTTTATTTACCAAGTGACGAAGTTTAAAGAGATGGTTACGTGCTGGTAATGCCAACGTCATGCCATATATCACCATATTACATTATTATTGGGATAAAAACCGGTTATTAAGTGGATATTCTGCCGAATAGTTTACGATGTTGTGACATTCTATTGCATTTACATTCACTGTGTCCCATTACTGTGTTCAAAACAAACCTCAAGATTCATTTTAATTACTTTATGACTGGATATGTCCTTCCAGATTAATTTTGGAAATTCCGATGGCTTTCGGAAAACGTCTGGTTTTTTTCATATTTCAAAGTAAAACAAGCATGCCTTCATTTTTGCAACGGCCACTGGAGTAAAGTGCAAAATGCTCGTTCAATGCGTACCACACCATTCTCTGATATCTTGAAGTAATTGACGTGACCGGATGCGCGAATTGTGCAAGGCCGATGGTGACGCACTCAAGATCCGTATCCTTGCTCAATTCCTTTTTATTTATCAGCAATGATTTTACGTTTCGCATGGTCTTCATTACGTTGCCTCGAAAACACTACGTATATTTGGTGGACAATCTTATGCAAAGGAAGCATTTCATATCATAAGAAGACTGGTTTAAGAGGTGGACATATCGCAGTCAAGCTCTTCCCCCTATCTCTTGCTGTCAAGACGTGATTGAGCATTTTAAAAAATATTTCAGCCACATGTAGTTTCTAATTACATGTTGGTGCTGTATAATATTGTAAAGCTTGGAAATTATTGCACCAAAAGATATATGAATAGCCTAAAAATTGGCTTTAAGAGTAAAAAATCTCCAGAGCTTCTGGGGAAGACCCTTTCCCTTAGGACTCCTAACCCACTAGAGGGAGACATATCCCCATCTCAAGCTCTTCCCCATACCTTTTACTGTCAAGACACTATTATAGATTCCAATTGGAGATACTTGTGAATGAGAGCGTTTACTTTCAGGTGAATGGTGATCTTAGGGGAGTATAACCCCCCCCCCCCCTTTAGAGGAGTGAACTGAACAGATGTCACTACGTTAAATATACTTAAATATACTTCTTCCACTTTTAACAATCTTCTTATAGCTACACATGGTACAATTTGTAAGCTAATTACAAATCAACCAACTGCGTAATTGTATTTCTTAATTCTAGTTTTCTTAATGGTGACTGGGCACGAAGATTATGTACAGAAACGAAAGAAACACGGTATGGCGATTTGTTTGATTTGGGTTATTTAGAGTTTCTATTTCTACCGATGTATGTATGTATGTATGTATGTATGTATGTATGTATGTATGTATGTATGTATGTACGTACGTACGTACGTACGTACGTGTGTGTGTGTGTGTGTGTGTGTATGTATGTATGTATGTATGTATGTATGTATGTATGTATGTATGTATGTATGTATGTACGTATGTACGAATGTATGTATTTATGCTTGAATCATTGTGTCGTCATTAATTTATACATATCTCTACATTTTCTAAATTCAAACAGGAAAAGAATACTATGTGAAGAGTACGCCAAGATCTTCGATTGTCAAGAGGCACTAAATGTGAGTAGTGTGTGTGTGTGTGTGTGTGTGTGTGTGTGTGTGTGTGTGTGTGTGAGTAGTGTGTGTGTACGCGTGCGCGCGCGTGAATTTTGTGCGGTACGTCTCTGAGTGATTTCAATATATAAAACGCTGTTTGTCTTTTGAAATTCGACTTCAGAAGTCCAGATCTATGACTTGAGTCTCTCATGTCTGTACTTTAGAAATACAGGAAGTGACGTGTTGAAATATAGTTGTTTCAGGAAATACAGTCCCGTAGATTTCAAGTACATTTATAGTCACATAGACTATTGTGAATTGATATATATATATAAAACCAAAATCCAGTCAATAATACTTACACAGAAATATACTTTTCGACGTCAACTGTGCTCTTAGAAATATAAGTCGTTTGACCAATTAATTCCCTTCTTCTATTGTCCACATGTTTTCAGCCAATACAATACGTTGAATGTGATTGGACAGCAGACGAATACTCAGGTGGTTGTTATGTGTGTGCATTACCACCAGGTGTTCTAACTAGATACGGACAGTAAGTAAATCAACATTTGATGACGTCTTATCTACATTCAATGACGAATTCTGAAATTATGATTAGTATAATGAAACAAAATTACATTTCTTTTAGCAGCCACTTAAATATACAATTTTACAGAATCTGTACATGTATTCTTGTTGATGACGTAGTGTGGTGTGTAACCTTGGCAACAGTGTCTGTTTTCGTAGTTCAAAAATGAATGTGTCTACTGATTGCATGACTACCTCTTAGACAACCCAAACAATTGCAATTTTTCCCTGTTAATTTCTCTGAATACACCCCCTGTAAAATTCTGACGTGAGAGAATTTCTTTTTCAGAACTGTCACAACTCAATCATCTGACCCTTTGATAGTTTTAAATTTATCACGTGCTCTAAAATTATCTTATTCACTTTTCCTTTGTAGAATGGTGGCACTATTCTTGTTGAATAAACTTATTTTATGTATTATCTGACCACATTTTATAGGGTTTTTTTCAGATACCCATAGTTACATGTCATGTGCCGCTAGTTTAATTTTGAAATCGCTTGACGAATTTTTATTGCAAACAATTTTCCAATCTAAGACATTTACGATTTTACTTTAAATTTTGGTTTCACACACAAACCAATGTTTTGTAGGTTGTTTATAACAGCTGACTGCAAATGTTTCAGTATAATCTCATAGTCTAAACATTGTTAACACTTATCTATGCAATGAACTCATTCTAGTCTCTCAAGCCAGAGCACACATGAAACGCAACGAAATATGCCTCTCGACGGAGCCTCTTGGATGCAATCTGATTAAAATCCGATGTATTGTTATTTTTAATATCCCAGTATGTTTGCTTCAATTGACCGCATGTGATACGCATGTTTTCGTTTTTGTCTAGATGGCCGCCTCCTCAAGACAAAAACGTAAACATGTATCACGAAGGTCAACTGAAGCGAAAATACGGAGGTAAAATAATAATGAAAGATTAGCCGACGTCTACATCGGATTTTAATCAGGTTGGTCTTGGACGGTGCCATAAAAGAGGCTGTGCTTTACGACGATGAACGAACTGTTCGATTGTTTTATACATAGAGTTGTGACAGTTCATAAAATTGTATTATGTTTGTTTATCTCAATACTTTTACATGTAAAGCTTCTACCGGTAATATATATTGCATGTGTGGTTATAATGATTTAGCTGGTATAGTTTGAATCTGGGTTATCAGAAATAGAAACGAATGGCGCGTCTTTCAGTAAAGGGTTACTGTCATTGTCCGATGTTTTGCAGAGATCTGAGATCACCCTTTGGTCGTATTCATTTTGCTGGCACGGAGACTGCCACTGTTTGGACGGGTTATATGGACGGGGCAATTGAAGCCGGAGGCAGGGCGGCACGAGAGGTAAACTTTTATGATTATGACAATTGGAGACTAATGGAAACATTACCATAATAAATGTACCAGTACGTATGGTGCTACATAATTTGGTGAGTTGATAGTGTTTTACACACCCCGAGGTTTGAAACTCTTTCAGGGAAGTCTTCTATATTCTTTCTTTCTTTTTTGTTTTTCTTTTTTTAAATAATCATATACAGTATCTAAATTAATTGTAAGGTGTTCGGACATTTAAGATAGGCATATTTTCGGCTTATTTTTTTGAAAAAGAATGTAACATGCAGGGTAGTGGACCTGGCAAGCGTTCTCGCCACTCAGCCTGTGAACTCGGTATTTTTGGTCATGCCTCACAATCTACAACCATAGACCCTACACGTGTAGGGTCTATCCTACAACGGTGAGGAAACTTCAGCAAATCCTCTGTTGACGTTCAAAGTTGTTTGTACAAAAGTCAAATATCCGCTTACGGCCAATGAGATCATAACTGGGTACTAATAATTTGTCATTATAGGCATCATGATTTAACCAATCAGCTTCTACGTATGGTATCCATAAGAAATACTGAAATTGAAAATGCTGATTCGCAGGCTAAGAAAGAGAATGCGCGTAGGTCAACCATCCGGCCTTCTACAGATGCATGGATGGAGTTGACAAAATAGGATTTTGAGAAAATATATAGTACATATGTTTTTGTTCACAGTATACTTATGTGGTGGTCTCAATTATAACAGCTTGGGGCCGTTAGCAAGGCACCTTGTTCTGTCGATTGTCACTTGGTGTCTGCCAAGTAACCCATCATTGTACATGATTCGTTATTACAGGTACATTGTACATGATTCATTATAACAGGTACATTGTACATGATTCGTTATTACAGGTACTCCATTGCGTAGGACAAATCGATGAAAGTGAAGTGATAAAGACTGAAAAAAGAAATACGGACGAGGCAAGTTACATGGTTTGTGATTGAGAAAGGAAGTTCCTATATGGACAGACAAACAGAGGGGCATACAGGCTGATAGAGGCAGACAGACAGACCGTGCAGACAAACAGACAGACAGACAGACAGACAGACAGACAGGCAGCTGCAGACAGACAGACAGACAGACAGACAGACAGACAGACAGATCGATAGATAGAATGAGAGAGAGAGAGAGAGAGAGAGAGAGAGAGAGAGAGAGAGAGAGAGAGAGAGAGAGAGAGAGAGAGAGAGAGAGAGAGAGAGAGAGAGAGAGAGAGAGAGAGAGAGAGAGAGAGAGAGAGAGAGAGAGAGAGAGAGAGAGAGAGAGAGAATAATTTTTACACATGATTTATCCGGACATAATATGATAATATTTACCTAATATTTCTGTTCACTTTCCTTAGAACCACTCAGCTTCAGACTTCACTTTTGCAGAACGACGGCTACCATCAGTACCAGCAGTAATAAGGACAATGTTTGTAATGTGCGCCCTTGGTATAACAACTTTCATTGGTGTAAAACATTTTGGAATAACGGTTAAAAAAAGCTGGTGATAATTATATTTATGTAAACTCCTGTGGTACCATCTTCAGGGTCTTGCCGCAAGGGGGCGTAATATAAGACAATTGACTGATTAACTAATTTATGTTTTTATAAAGATATATTATATGTAAGATTCCAGCAGATTCCCAACAGATTCCATAAATGAGCCCAGTGCAATTCAACATAATTATTTTTGAAAGGTTTAGAGTATTGTACATATCAACATTTTAAAAAGAAACGCATGGTGACACCAAATTTGATAAAATCTTATCGGAATTTATCTACTTTTCCGTTCTTGAAATACACTAAGCAACAATTAAACTTTAAAATATACGTACGTATTGTTCAAGGGGAGAGCAGAACACTGAGCATGCGCGTCCCTGTATTTTGTCTGTGTGTCGCTCCGCAGCGGTTCGTATGTTTTGGTTGACTCATTCCCCTCTTTCGTCATCTGTTTCTATATATATCGTGAGTTATTTACTGCCAGAAGTAAAGCTGACGTGTACCAATAGCAGTCATGGTATAAAACTCGATTATTGGACATAAGTTCACATTTACACGATACGAGAAACGAAATTTCACGATTTTCTGATGGTAAATATACAAACCCGGAAGAGGATTTCCACATTGCGACTTCTCGAGGAAAGGAAAACACAGAATCTACAGGTGAAACAGCTGACTTGGTGATAATTTGACTCTGGACACGTTCAATCGAAATCATTTTTTGAAATTATAGATAATAACTACATTCTACTGAGCAGAACTACATAAACAATTTATGTGAGCATAGTTTAGGGGAAAGGTTCGTCTCATCCTCAATCGATCGAACTTCTGCATCAATTTGCTAAATCATATCAATCGATTGACCTCCACCATGATCGGGAGAAGACGTGGGGGTATGTACGGTCGTCGCCGTGCAGAAGGGATTGGAATATTTCTCCTAGCCCTACAAGTCATGCGTGTGGGTTTGGACAATATTCCACCTGTCACCCTTGCTACATTGGCTGCTAACACTGCAATATTTTTACGGATTCTGAAAGTTCCCGGTATCCGTAGTGTGTGTATAAGTGCGAGGGAAGTCTGGTACCGGAGTGACTGGTCCCGATTGCTCCTAGCTCCTTGGTTTCACGCAAGTGACATGCATTTGTACTTTAATATGGTGTCTTTACTTTGGAAAGGCATTTCTCTAGAAAGACGTCTTGGCAGTAAATACTTCGCCTATATGATTGCAGTGTTTACTGTACTTAGTAGTTCTTTACTTGTTGGACTAAATATCCTGGCAGCTGAAGTTTTAGATGATCACTCGTATATATCTTCATGTGCTGTTGGTTTTTCTGGTAAGTAAGACAATGAGTGAAATTATTAACAATTTCACAATATTGCAAGAAATAGATATGGTTGTAGGTAACTAGTGTTTTTAATATCCATCCATTCATCCATCCGTCTGTCCGTCTGTCCGTCGTCCATCCGTCCGTCCGTCCGTCTATCTATCTATCTATCTATCTATCTATCTATCTATCTATCTATCTATCTATCTATCTACCTACCAACCTACCTACCTACCTACCTACCTACCTACCTACTAGTCTTGCTGCTAGACGTTCGGGCTTTCTTTCGATGCTATAACTATAAGCGAACGAAGTTCGCATGTGAGGGCTTGCCCGAACAGTCTAGCGAATGTCATTTTCAGACCGGACATTCCATTGAGATTACGATAAGCGGAGGGTTGGGCATATATATACTTTCATATATTCAATCTCTGCATGCAGGTGTTGACAAACACATTTATGTCATTACTATGTCTTATCAGTTTATGGTAATTGTGTTTGATGAGTGTGTAGACGTTGTCATTCACACATTTTAGTTAACGCATTGGTGGTTATTTTTACAAGCCCCTCCTTAAGATGAATATACATGAAAATTTAGCTATTGTCCTCTGTTTGTGCTTGTCGCTAATACGGTTCTCTGATTGGCAGTTATTTATATCCTGATGACATTCGCTCGACCTCGGATGTTCCATCCTCGATAGCATTGTCTAGCTGATAGACTACCTACCTACCTACCTACCTACCTACCTACCTACCTACCTACCTATCTATCTATCTATCTATCTATCTATCTATCTATCTATCTATCTATCTATCTATCTATCTATCTATCTATCCATCCATCCATCCATCCATCCATCCATCCATCCATCCATCCATCCATCCATCCATCCATCCATCCATCCATCCATCCATCCATCCATCCATCTATCTATCTATCTATCTATCTATCTATCTATCTATCTATCTATCTATCTATCTCCATTCCCATCTATCTATCTCCATACATCCATCCATCCATCCTGTTTTCAGGTCAAATCCAATTATGTTATTAAGAAGATCTGTAAGTGTTAGCTGAAATTAAAAATAAGATGTGGAAAAATTTGTAAATCTCAAATAATTAACCACCAACATGTAATGAAGTCAGCCAGTCAAAATTGAAATCCCCATTAACTTTTATTTGCCCATTCTAGTTGAGTGTACACACTTGTAGTAAATGTTTATGTTTCTGTGTCTCAAACTGCTTAACATGGCATCAAGTGAAAGTTGTACAAAATGTTTCTTTGAAGTTACAACAATTACTTGGAGTGGTGCTGCCCTTCACCAGTTGGAACTGATCAATTATAAAGAATGATTAATATGCATTTCAACTTTTATATCTCCTTTCCTTTAGCTGTCCTCTTTGCAATCAAAATGGTGACAACTCACTTCCTGCCTCCAGGAACCCAATGGATCATGGGACTGATTCCAGTACATTCACGCATTGCATGTTGGGTAGAGTTAGTAGTGATTCAGTTACTGGTACCTCATGCATCATTTACTGGTCATCTTGCTGGTATCCTGGTAGGACTGGCTTATGTAAAGGGTCCGTTGAAGTCTATTATGGACATGTTTCTAAGACCAGGTATGTCTCCATTCAATCAGATCTAATGGGGTGAATATAGCTGTATTTCTTAGACTATATTTACCTCTCTTTCATTCATTTATTGTTGTTTGTTTTCGATTTATTGCCTTATTCCTACTCCCAGAACAACAAAATTGAAAACAAATGACATAAACTGAATGATATTATATGTAAATAAAGTAATAGAGCCTTATTCACAACATCAGATTTTAATCAGACTGGTCTTCATTGATTTGTTCATGTTTGCATGTCAGCACTCTACTCACAAGTGTGTGTGGGTCATAGTAGATTTGTGTGTGTGTGTGTGTGTGTGTGTGTGTGTGTGTGTGTGTGTGTGTGTGTGTGTGTGTGTGTATGTGTGTGTGTAACATGCATGTGTGTGTCTGTGTGTATGTGTGTAACAGTATGTGTGTGTGTAACATGCATGTGTGTGTGGTGTGTGTGTGTGTGTAACATGCATGTGTGTGGTGTGTGTAACAGTATGTGTGTGTGTAACATTATGCATGTGTGTGTCTGTGTGTGTGTATGTGTCTGTGTATGTGTGTGTAATATGCATGTGTGTGTGTGTGTAATTGGTATATATTTTTGTAAATATACTCTGAGGTTCAGATTTGTGGGATTTTGAAATAGTTGCTGTCACATTGATAACACTACTTTAAAAAAATATAGTATATATGAAATCTAATTATTTATATTTATTATTACCTGTTGATTAGAATTTAACATTTACAATTCTCTATCGTGCTTTTATGATTAAAACATGTAAGTGTGATGTTTCAACAAAATGTAATTTCATCAATCAACAATCAGAGTCTTGCAATATTTCGATGACTGACAGCCATCATCATCAAGGAATGAGAATTTTACACAGTGAATGAAACTACATGTACATGTAATTGAACATGTTTGATGTTTACTTGTAGAAGGTACCGTAGTTCCACAGCAGAGAGGTGGTGGTCGTTTGAACTGGGCTTCAAGATTCTTTGGTGGTGGTACTACCGGTAGAAGACAAAGACCACAACAAAGACCTGTATATCCACAGTACAATGGTAATGTAGATACTGGTGGTGGTATGCCTCAGCCTGACTATGATAACCGCTCACAGTATGATGAACACATGTATACTGGTGGCATGACAGAAGAGGAACAACTTCAACAAGCTCTGAACAACAGTGTATATCCAGGTCAGTGAAAATTACTTTTGAGTCGTAAATGTCAGTGGGAGTATGCATTCGATATATATGTCTGAATGAAGTGCTTGTTGTGTTTTGACAAATGTGATGTGTTATGTCACATTCATTATGCAAGGTCTTACACATCCCTAGTTATTACTTTTGAATGTGACTTATCTCATGATATCAGAGTTCACTTTGGGAAAAAGTCTTTCATAAATTATGTAGATTTATGCTCAGAAATGAAACTGTATTTGAGCTTACTTAATGTTTTGGCAGCACTGTGAAATGATTGCAGTTACAGAAATTTATTTTTCCATTAACACACAAATTTCTATGTTTTCTTAACACCCCCCCCCCCCCTCCATCACAGACAAATGCACATCCATTTCATTTATTTTAAACTGAACAAAGATGAAAAAAGTAAGTTTGAGGAAAAGATGCAACTTTCATGTCTCAATTTTTAACATTGGTCAGATCATTGTAATGGCTGTCTTGTATGATCTTTTGTGAAAGCCGTGTTCTCCACGGATGAAAGTGGGTGGCTAATTTGCAGAAAGGTATGGAGGGGCATATTTATAAATGAACAATTTCACTTGTTTCGTTTACACAGAAACCTAATAATGTTCCTAAAGTTGATGTAGTAAATCAGTGTCATTGTCCATTACAGGTCCTAGAGTCACACCAAGACCAAGTACACCACCGGCATACAATCAACTCTATCCAGATCTTGCCAGGGAGGGAAATACACAACCAGATGCTTCTCCGCCAGTTCATCATAATGTTCCTCCTCCTCCGAGTGCACCCCCACTTGAACCAGAAGACACTAATGAAAATGAAGGACCCCCTGCATATGGCTTTGTTGAGCCAAATACAGATAGAGAACCTCCTAATTATGGGTTCGTTGATCAGCATGAACAAACAGTACGCCCTAGATCTGGTGTGCTTGATCAGGATGAGTTGAGGAGGAGAAGGTTAGCTAGGTTTGATAGGTAGTAAATGGGAGAATAAGAAAAGAGATACCCATACTTGCATGCACACACACGCACACACACACACACATGCACACACACACACACACACAGATACACACACACACACACACACATGCACGCACGCACGTACACACACACACACACACACACACACACACACACACACACACACACACACACACGTACGTATGTGTACATGCATACGTATGTACATACATATACCCCTTTTCAACTGACCATTCAGCGGCACAGTTTGATACAACCAAATGGAAACCAATAAGAAACTGCATATTCTACACTCCAAGATTGCAAGATCTCAATTCTTGCTAGATATTGTCTATTATGAAATATACCATTTAAATATACTGCAACCCGATGTAGTTGGATGGGCAGTAATGTTTTGACATCTGGATTTGATGTCTGCATATGGTGGCACTTTAGTTTATTAAGACAAAATGTTGAAATGAACCATATTTATTCAATCTTGCTATCTTAAAGTGTAGCATGTATAGTTTCTTATTGGTTTCTGTGTGGTTTTATCAAACAGCTACTGAACAGTAACTTGAAACGGGCTGTACACAACATTACATACCTACCTACCTACCTTCCTACCTACCTACATACAGACAGACAGACAGACAGACAGACCGACCGACCTTCCTACCAACCTACCTACCTACAGACAGACAGACAGACTAGATCATAGATGTGACATGTGTACGTACGTATGTATATACATATATATACGCACATACACATACATACATATATATATACACACACATACACACACAAAACACAAACACACGTGTACGTAAGTAAGTAAGTACGTACGTACGTACGTACATGCTTACATTATGTATATCTTGTTACATAGGTTTTAGATATTAGACAAGATTTAGAAGTATTTTTTATTAGTAGTACAGTAATAAGTTGATATCATGATTGCATTGGGACACTAATCTCTTGGTTTGGAACCCAGACTTGATTTGTTGCACAATACTCTGTACAGTTACATAATTATGTTTATCCACAGTTTATTCAATACTGTCAAAGGTGTATAATATTACATCATATTTATCAAAACAGTTTTAAAAATCCCAAACATTCTAGTTACAGCTAATGCAGATGAATAGGGAACTTGCAATCCAGACTGAGCATGCTCAGATGCAAAGGACTATGGGATTATCTGTGGTTATCATAATACCTAATCTTGAGTTACCAATAAAATAAACCTGCCACAATTGACTATGAATTGATAATTTGTAGTTAAAAACAATGCAGTATTATTGTTTACAATACAATACTATTCGATTAGTATCACATTTCCCATGATGCAACATTCAACATGGCGGGTTTGTCAAGTTCCCTATTAAGTACCATGATTGACATCTTGAAAGCATGTATGAATGTGAAATAAAATGTAAATTGAGTTTATCTGATTTTGGAATATTTTTTATCTGTAACGCATAACTTTTAAGAGACTTAATATTATGTTAAGCAATACTGGGAAGAAAAGGTCATGGCAATTGCTGAATGTGTTAATATTTTATACCTGAAATGAAACCTTGAGGAGCTGTTGTATATATGTGTAGATTTTGTCATATTTCTTTGTATTCAAAACATTACAGCAATATTCACTCTATGAAACACTTGGAGGTTGTCCTTATACAGGTGAAAATATGGAATAAATTGCATTTTTAGCACTGACAACTAAACTGGGGTTCTGTAGTGCTATAGGAATGGTGAAATTTTGGTGTGTATGTATGTATGTATGTATGCATGTATGTATGTATGTATGTATGTATGTATGTATGTATGTATGTATGTATGTATGTATGTATGTATGTATGTATGTATCTATGTATGTATCTGTATCTATGTGTGTATCTATGTATCTATGTGTGTGTGTTTTAGGTCATAAAAATTTAACTTAAGTTAAAAAAACTACCGGACAGATTAGCCTTAAATTGGGTTGGAATGTTCTTGTGGGATGTGTAGAAGATTGTTCATGCTATGGCAATACCGTCAGTGACATGCAAATTGTGTATAAAAATGTTTTGTTTAAATCTTTAATCTTGGCAGATTGGGCTGAAATTTGATGGGAATGGAAATTTGATGCATCTGTGGGTGTGTAGATGAAGAAGTAGTCGAATGCACGACATGATGATCCCAATCCATGATATTAAAATTAGGCCTAACAACAGATATTGTTCAAAAGACGACTGTCCCTAGCAACCATGACGAGTTTTGCATATTCATGGTCATACGGGACATTAAGTTGAATAATTTTATCAAGTTCATAAAATGTCCCTTCAATTTGGGAAAGTAATATTTAATCAGAAATTTAACTCTAAAACATATGTTATTAATACGATCTACAGTATCATCTTGGTAATTATATACATTATCTCTTTTTTTATAGCTGATCTGTAGTGACAAAAATGACAATGGAATATATATCATTTCGGAAGCGGTCGCTCAAATCTCTATATACCTTTATAATTACACTATCTGCTATTAAGAAACACGAATTGGCCTTGCCTTCTAAACGTTATAAACTGTTGTTTTTTAAATGAGTGAAATTGATAACTTCTTAGATTTACTATATACATATCTATGAATAGTCCCTGGCTCATGAACTACCTAGTAAATCATCTACGGTCAGTGAACTTTGAATAGTACAAAAGTAATAAAAGCTAATACATATTATGAACTGACCCTTTTTATTGTAATCTAAACACGGAAAACGATGCCATGTAATGGTTGATAATAATAATGGCGGTCTTCATTTTTATTTTATATGCTTCTTTGTCACGTAGCTTTTAATTCTGTAATAGCGTGGCCATTAGCCTGTATGTGAGCTTTAATAAAGCAGTGCTGTATCAAACCATAGACTAGACGTCTATGATCAAACAAACGTTATTCTCAATCGTTTCAGTTATTTCCTCGTTAGGGACTACATTTACTGTAGAATTAGAAGTAACGCGGCGTGGATGTCACATTTTTATATCTTTTAACTCCCATAATGGTTACCGACTCTGCCTTTTTCTTTCTGCCTCCATCTCTTCTACCTATGTTCTAATTCCCCCCGGATATCAATCATTATTGTTGAACCATTTTAGATTTCGAAGTTAACTTCTTCAGAATCAAGCCTTTCCCGCTAAAAATCATTCGAAGAAAATTCTCGTCGTGTAACCTTTTTGACAGATATCAAGTTGTTTTAGATCAATATTATAGAAATTAATTCTATCTATAAATTTGTACCAAAAACTCTTGAAATTATGAAATTTATAATCGAAATGAAGAAAAATGATGTTGCTACAATACAGTATATGAATGTGAAAGTGAGAGTGAAAGCTGAACGGGATACATTGCATTGATAATTGGGCCTTTACCAACGCATTTACATACGTTTTAGCATACTAAATAAATTACCCAATTAATGCCTAACTTTGTTGATTGCTGAATTCAAAAGACAACCCCATTTTACTGAAGGCACAAATGATGCAGACAGACATCGAGGGATGGAGAAGCATCCGAGTTGAACGTATAACAAACAATTTAATAGATTCCTGTAATTTATACCTGTTTACTGATCATGAAGTATTCCACATGTGTGTATTCTTCCGTATATGCTTTTGTTTTGTATCCATATAATTTAAGTATTTTTTTTCACCCGGGCAATATTGGTTAGTTAATATTTCATGAATAATGATTAGAAAAAGACATACACTAACGACTCCGCTGTGAGACACAAGCTAAACGTTTACAACTTACAAGTTTACATGTATTAGGTTATGTAATTGACAAAAGAGTAGATACTGAAATAGATGCATGTTACAACCAATTATCTTACAATGTAATCAGATCGTTATCTGTATCATCTTTTATAATCAGAAATTCATTGCTGGCTACTACTGGGAATTAATAACCACGTACAGTCATGACAAAGGTACATTTTATTGCTGTGGCGCATGCGTACAATTGATTACTGAATCATTGTCATCTTTGACAAAAACACACACCGGTAGTAGGAACCACGCAAACGTATGCATGAATGGAATAGGGTACCATTTCCATAGTAACTGTCAAGAAGAGGGTGATTATCTTTGCTATTAGTGTTGTGACAGCCATTATTTATGTCGGCTAAGTTGCGATTCCATTTTAATTCATTCTGTAACCAGGATGTATATAATTTCACACACAGGTGAGTGATGTCTCAACAAACGTGTTCTTCACATTTATAATTTTAGAAACAGAGAGACAACCCGCAGTGATTGTCACTATATCATGAAAGACATCACTTCGTATGTGTCGATAATTGAGTCGTATTCAGACATCTAATGAGACTATTGTCCGTCGACGAACGCTTGTTGCTCAAACCTAGCTAAGAGTGACAAAACACGATGACTCTGCAGCCTTCCTTCATCAACACAGCTATATGAAATCTGTGAAGGATAAAATACATCGTTTTTTGAACCTTTAACACACGGTAAGTAGGGAACAGTATGTTAAGTTTACATACATGAACGTGGTGAGGATAGATCCAAAATCGACGTAATCGTTGGAGAGTATGGATAATTGGCGTGATCTCAGAGGTAGATTTTATGAAACATCGATATCGAAAGGCGTCTATCTACTGCATGCAACACATCATCTTGTGTTAAACGTACATATACAGTACAGTACATGTATTTCAAAATCGTTATAAACTTACACGTGTCTCGTGTTCTGACACGTTACTGTGTAACCATATTATCTGAAATCGAATCGGGATTTTAAAAATATATATGATCGTTATATAGACTACGTTAAGTTTTTATGTCAAATTCTATAAATTCCGATTTAAGATGAAGCGATGTGATTTATTTGAATAATGTACTGTTGTACCACAGTGTGAGAGAGAGGAGTGTGTGTGTGTGTGTGTGTGTGTGTGTGTGTGTGTGTGTGTGTGTGTACACCTAGCCACAATTGTGTGAGTATCATCAATATAATGACCGATTATTCGAGATACATAATTAATAATATTTTGCAAATTTCCTCAATGATCGATTATTCGAGATACATAATTAATAATATTTTGGCAAATTTACCACTTCGATAACTTGTTAATAGATAACTTGAGGAGTGATGGGTATCACTAGGTGATCCCTATCCCAGCACGATAGCGTTTATGACAATGTTTCAGTAAATTTAAGACGAACACGACAAAAGATACGTATGAATTTGAAGCCGACGAGTATGTATTAGCTATAGTTATTACTTAAACTGCAATCTTTTTAAACGGAGCGTCTTTCATTTGTCGCCCTAGGTTTATGGCATAGTGTATGCCTATAGGACTATCAAGGAGTGAAAGTAGACCTACTAAATACTAGTGTGTACGTCTATGAGTCTCTTCACGAACACGATGGGATGTGGGTCTAGCAGCTCCCAAAAGATCAAGGCAGCCAAACGTACGTACAGAGAGCAGAGTGAATTCGACACGTGTTCGTCTGTTCTATCCACTCGGGAACGGGGTGAGCCAGACGGTAAAGAAAGGACTCCACCAGGTGAGTAGCTCTAATCGAAGTCATTGTGAGTATTGTTAAATCACCTGTGTAATTCAGCACTAACATAGTTTATTTCGTGTTCCGCTTTGCAATCGAAATCTATTTCTATGTGGTTAACGGGGTTCTGATCAAAATATGACTGAACAAAACCGTGCATTTCCAAAGAAAACACGGTCATGTACATAAATAAATGTTTTTCGTGCTTCATCGACGATTAAATCATTTATCTTGTCAAACAGTTTTCATTTTTCATTTACTCATGAGAATCGTGTAGCTTTTTTACAAATTACCAATTATCACTTTAATTATCAGATGTTTACTTTCGAATCAAATGAATATTGTTGTGTGCGATTGAGTTTGCAAGAAATATGGATGTTGAAATAAAAAATAACGTATTTAAAATTCGGTCATAATAGGACAAACACACCCCACAATAACGTATCAGCTTGATGCATGATGATGGATGGAATGGTTGGATGGGTGGATAGACATGCTGAATAGACAGGTAGGCAGACAGACAGACAGACAGACAGACAGACAAGCAGGCAAGCAGACGTACGGACAGACGGACTAGACAGACACAAAAAAGAAAAACTGGTTGTTTGATCCCCATATAAACCAACTGTATTGACTTTGCATTAATACGTATTTTACATTTCGAGTAAAACACCTCAAAATTGCAGTTTTTAAAAAAGTATCACATGCGCAAAACGTGACCTGCATATAATATGATGCATGTATGAAGAATAGCTCGGAGCTAGTAACGAACTTTGCCCAATAATCAACCGTATATATAATTGATAAATAGTCAAAACTGACGTTCATCATAATTCAATAGCTCTATTCATAGTATGGATGCCGAGATGTAAATCGTAACGATACCGTATAGGAACAACTTAACTATACTATTTTATGTATGGCCGCCTCTTATTTTGCGTAAAACACTTGACGAACGATAACAAAGTATCGTCAAATAATTCTCCCGAAGCTCATTATATAAATGGTCACTTGACACCTCCTGTCACTAATTGATAATCAATTAGCAATTACTCATTTCAAGGGTTCCTCATGTGTGGCACAGGATATAATGACAGGCAGTATTGTTTAGGATTAATAACGTAATTAATAACATGGAATGATGGGATGTTGTTTATGTACTCACGGTGTTGAATAATTGATGGAGATATCAGTAACAAAGAAAGTATCATAACAGTGATACAATGAAGTCTTGCCCAAGGGGGGGGGGGGTTATGTTGTTATGGTAACGATGTCTACGCACTATAGGAGTAGGAGTAATAGTTTCCTGGTAACCAAGATCATAAGATTATCATCGTCAACTTCATTATAAACTGCGATACTTGACTTTATGACCTGTATATTTGTTAGACAAGTCTTGTTGTTTGTATAGAATGTTATTTTATATAACATTAATACACTAAATAATCAACATTGTCGTCGTCATCATCATCATCATCATCATCATCATCATCATCATCATCATCATCATCATCATCATCATCATCATCATCATCATCATCATCATCATCATCATCATCATCATCACCACCACCACCACCACCACCACCACCACTCATATCATCATCATCATCATCATCATCATCATCATCATCATCATCATCATCATCATCATCATCATCATCATCATCATCATCATCATCATCTTTTAAGGAACATTTATTCCTGTTTAAACCCTGTTACAATTAAAAAGGCTAAAAATATATACAAGGGTAGCAGGGCGACAACAACACAAAAATAGCTGCAACACTGACGGTAAATAATTGCGATGTTCCAGTGCTGTCATCTTATCCGAAGCCATCATCGGAATAACCATCTTCTCTACATTAACACATAATAAAAATCATATCATCATATCATGAAGATAAGAATACAACGTTTGTAACGCCACGACGTTCTTAGACTTTTCAAGGCGAGTAATTGTGCTCATCTGCGTTTGAAATAGAAAGATCAGATGTTACCGCATCCGTGCTTTAAGATGTGCCTTCATTACGCTTAACATCTCTCAGTTCACATTCAGAACGGAAAGGTCAATAGCCTTTGGGAATATAGAGAAAATCTCATCTTAGAAGACCAATATTGACACTGACCTTTCACATCCGTTCTCACTCGATATAATGCATATACTTAAACAACAAATTGGGGTAATTAAGATGTTGAAATCTACAACAAATATTCATTGTAGATTTCACTATTCATCAACGTTAGAGACGTCAGAAATGGTATTCTGTTGTAACGTGTAATTGATATTCGTACATACAATGTACAAATAGCAGTCACGTGATAATATTCAGACGTCAAATGTAGCAATGGTATCTACCTAAAATGTAGCAATGATATCGACATAAAATGTAGCAATGGTACCTACATAAAATGTAGCAATGGTATCGACATAAAATGTAGCAATGGTATCGACATAAAATGTAGCAATGGTATCGACATAAATGTAGCAATGGTATCGACATAAAATGTAGCAATGGTATCTACATAAAATGTAGCAATGGTATCTACATAAAATGTAGCAATGGTATCGACATAAAATGTAGCAATGGTATCGACATAAAATGTAGTAATGGTATCGACATAAAATGTAGCAATGGTATCGACATAAAATGTAGCAATGGTATCGACATAAATGTAGCAATGGTATCTGCATAAAATGTAGCAATGGTATCTACATAAAATGTAGCAATGGTATCGACATAAAATGTAGCAATGGTATCGACATAAAATGTAGCAATGGTATCTACATAAAATGTAGCAATGGTATCGACATAAAATGTAGCAATGGTATCGACATAAAATGTAGCAATGTTATCGACATAAAATGTAGCAATGATATCTACATAAAATGTAGCAATGGTATCGACATAAAATGTAGCAATGGTATCGACATAAAATGTAGCAATGTTATCGACATAAAATGTAGCAATGATATCTACATAAAATGTAGCAATGGTATCTGCATAAAATGTAGCAATGGTATCGACATAAAATGTAGCAATGGTATCGACATAAAATGTAGCAATGTTATCGACATAAAATGTAGCAATGTTATCGACATAAAATGTAGCAATGGTATCTACATAAAATGTAGCAATGTATCGACATAAAATGTAGCAATGGCATCTACTTGACATAAAACTGAGATGTTATGATCGATATAACAATCCATCAATCATGAAATCCAAGTCCCAAAAAATGCCAAAATCTGATATGGCTGATGTATAGGTATTGAATAATATATGTTTTAGAGATCAGTTGATTGATTTGGAAGTAATCAGATTGAAAATATTTAAAATGGGTCAAAAACTATATTGGTATGTATTTGGATAAGTACGAATTGCACTAATTTGAACACTCCCTTTGTCGTGTTCGTTTTTTATTTTGAAAAGGAGACCGTGTTTATTTTATGTTGACATTTCTCTTGTCAGAGTTAATTGGAAATATACAACCTGCATCTAAAATTTATAATCTATTGTTTACTTGCCTTTGAATGACAGAACAGACGGAAGAAATAAAACTAATATTTTATGTACCAGGTTAGCGTTAGCGCTGGGTTTAGGATTAGGTTTCTGATTAGGGTTAGGGTTAGGATTAGGGTTATAGAGATCCGATTAGGATTAGGTTTAGAGTTAGGATTAGGGTTAGAGATCCGATTAGGTTTCGGATTAGGGTTTGGGTTAGGATTAGGGTTAGGAATCCGATTAGGATTAAGTTTAGTGTTAGGGTTAGGATTAGGGGGTTAGGGTTTGAATAAGAGTCAGCATAGCCGCACTCTAATATTGTGGCTTATTTTTCCAGCTAAGCTTGTTATCATGACCTTCAGAGGTATGACTATGAACGATGCATTTGTGAGTTAAAATGGAGACTTTGCTTGGTATATACATTTCATGAATTCAGTTCAAAATAACATTCTATAAAGAGTTAGTGCGTGAAATGACATGTACTTTCCCTCGTGACAAAGCGAACATAGAGTCTATTCATGTTTCTTTCCAAAATCAAATAAAATATCATAATAGCTCGCGTTTTCCACTGTACCTCTGGTTTTTAATTAGTGAACGATAAGTACTCGTATGACTGCATTATTCTTTTTCAGTCATTTTACGGATGTTACAGCGTGAGCATGCAGTTTCATTGAGATGAGATGCCAACTTCTGTATAACTAGCTACAACTACAAGATTTAATGTTACCAAATAAAAAAAGCATACACAGAAAGATAGTCCTAAGCAGAGATTCACCTCTCACTGTGAAAGTGTTTCATTGTCTTGTCTATGTGGTCAGTCAAGTTGGATATTTGACTGGTTAAAGATGCTCAATAACCAATTCTACCATATGTCTATTGTAATACTAGTAGACCAAGTGTGCATGCCACTGTTGGAAACAACGACTGTGTGTATTTTTATTGCATTTATCTTAACACTAAACCTTGCTGCTAGTTTCACCGATTTTGATGTCTCGTCTTAATATCGAAACTACGTACATGCTCATGCTGTAAAGGCTGTAAACAATCTATCCACACAGAAGTGATGATAATGTAGGTCCCAAACCAACGAGCAATGTCTTATTCCACAGTGTTTATTTATTTATGTGTACATTATAGTCAGCATCATCTTCAGATTAAACTTCTCCGAATCTAATCAAATTAAGCCTATT
>NC_135559.1:4445000-4497500 GCF_964340395.1 Glandiceps talaboti
AACAAGCATATCAACATTAATCCCATTCGTACAAGCATTTCATCCATAGTCCAATATATTTGGCCATATTTTGTCATTTGAAATCAACAGGAATCAATGTTCATAATTTTTGACTGACACTATTCATTAATAAAAAGTGGTTTGTATCGATTTTGATATTCTGATGGGCTGAATAAACCTGTTGTTTATTTCTCCAATTTTTTCATTGTGGTTTGTTTGATGTCAAAATAATGAAATTAACAAGTTAGTACATTCATATTTTAATGTAATATTTGAATATTTTATAAAGTCGGTATGGATAGGCTTGTGAATCAATAATGTATCCATGGTTACGGTTATTTATGAGATTCGGACTGGATGATCAGAGTTCATTTTAAAATTGTTATAGGTCTAATGTGCTTATAAAACATAACTTGAGTGGGAGGTAAATCAGGTCATTCAGAAAATCTGTTACCATGGAAACGAACGATTGTCTCTGTGTTTCCTGCTACGAATTCTGTGATGTTACGCGACAGTCGTTGCGGTTGAAACCTTTGATATTTTACTTTCATGATTATCAAATATCAAACGACACACACACTCACATATATACATACACATACACTTGTACATACATACATACATACATACATACATGCATACATACATACATACATACATACATCCATCCATCCATCCATCCATCCATACATACATACACACACACACATACATACATACATACATACATACATACATACATACTTATCCAATAAAAAAGCTATATAAGTCTTTTTCAAGGGGATATATTGTTTAGAACACTGTAATGTACACTACATTTGTTAGAAATACTCGATGTCAATGCACAATTTATCTCTACATGTTCCAATCCCACTACAATATCAAATTATCCTTAAATAAACCCACAACTGTGCCAAAAATAACAAAACTCTGTATGAACGATTTTAGTGTACCGTTGCTATGGTAATGAGATCATTAGGTTTCACTCGGCGTCAGCTGAGGGTTACCTAATACCAATAATACATTAGAAAATGCGTAATTTGTAAATAGATGGATATTTGAGAGTCCACGGGGTTCCATGACACAAACAATTTCCTAATGGCCAACATCCTGGGCACATTTATTTTCATATTTGTTAAACATATATGGATAATATGTGCTTTCTTTAGTCTACGTTGTCTTGGTAACGTATACGTAGTAGCAACAGTCCAAGATGATGACTAGATAAGTATATATGCAATATACATATATAGACAGCATCCAAAAACAGAAAGAGCTGGACCAAGTCTTCTGTGTTCGAAGATATAGTTCCCCCAACATAATTAAGTCTCATTATAATATGGTCCTACAATGTAATCAGATAGGTCACCTCATATAATATATACTGTAGACATTTTGAATGGTGACGCTACTGCCAAATTTCAAAAGTTATTAAGCAAAGTAAAATTTGACCGTGAATATGGAGTTGAAGGTCAGACATTTGTCAAAATTATTAGCTTACCTCTCCAATGTGTGAGCACACATTTGAATGATGTCTCTCGGTATAACATTTCCAAAGTTACTGAAGAATTTGGTGCTTGATCTTCAGGATGAATTCAAAGGTCAAAGCTTTGTGCATAGCTTGAAAGCTTACCTAGATAAACATAAATAGGTGCATCCATGTGAATGGCATCTCTAGATACAGAACTTCATACGTTATTGAGTGATTAGCTATTTGACCTTGAAGATGAAGGTCAAGGTCAAAGGTTAGGATATAACAACCGGGTGGACGGACGGATAGTCGGACATGGGTCATTCCTATATGTCTCCCTTTGGGATGCCTATAGAGGTTAATAAGACAGATGGAGTCTTTATATGACAGTACTTGATTTTAGTGAATTCATCCGACTTTTAGAATGGGGGGGGGGGGGGTCATTGAAGGATAGGAAGACAGTCAGACAGACAGGGAAAACATGGGGGAGACAAGTACACATTGATAGATGGATAGATAGATAGACAGGTTAGTAAGTAGGTAGATATATAGGTAAGAGAGAGACTGTGTAAGAGACCAAGCGAGGAGAGAGAGAGAGAGAGAGAGAGAGAGAGAGAGAGAGAGAGAGAGAGAGAGAGAGAGAGAGAGAGAGAGAGAGAGAGAGAGAGAGAGAGAGAGAGAGAGAGAGAGAGAGAGAGAGAGAGAGAGAGAGAGAGAGAGAGAGAGAGGGAGGAGAATGAGAGAGAGAGAGAGGGGGGGAGGCGGGGAGAGAGGGAGGCAGGGAGTACGTGTGTGCCAGAAAGACAAGGATAGACAGAACCAACACACACGTACACAAACAAACAAATGCCAAAATAAAAGAAGCGTGGGTTGGACAGAAACGCAGGAAGTGTAGAGTCTATTTACATCGTGTGGGCGTACAACATTATCTCCGGTATCAAGAAATCTGAATGACAAATCTTGGAGTGTTTTAGAACCTTACTAGTAAAATGCTGGGAGCGTTAAATCACGGTCATACCGGTGTGTTTTTGACATCAACTACTTTTCATGTTCGACATCCGTCTATTTACGTGTAACATTACACATCATTATCTATGAAAGCACTTCCGTTATAGACATGTCATATTCACCTGCGTCCATTGAATTTTAGAGTATTGAAGGAGATATTTAACAAATGCCATTTTCTACATTGTTAACCTCGATGAAAATCCCTCGGGAAGTTTCGCAGTAAAAAAAGGCTGGAAAATGATATAGTGTTACGTTAATACTGGGACATTTTGTAAAGGTTGAGCCGACCTCAGGTTACTGCAGATTGGCTGAAATATTGATTTTCGCATTTCTTGGAGAAAATCAAATCAATTTCTCAAATATCGGCAGTAATACGGTCATCTTTTCGTTAATTTACCCCCAGCAAACATTATATGTATCAATATTTCATCCCATTCTCGTAGACTGAAAAACTTATTGTCTACACTCGGTCCAGGGTGAAGCGATCATGTTATCATGATGGTTTCATTTGATTTGACTAAATGTGTGGCTGAACAAAATCGATTTTTCTGTCGTTTTTCTTTCCATGGCTAGTCTTTTCTTTCGGCTGAATAATAATCACTCTCTTTAGGCGAAAAAAAATGATTGTGCGTTTTCGATAACATGGCCTCAGAGAACAGGGTAGGTAGGTCAGGATTGTATTTTGTCTTTATTTTTGAAAAATACAAAACCAAACGAAATGTCGGTCAGAATACCTCTTCTGTGATGGTTTTGATGAAATATGTACATACATCACTTGGGAATGAAAACTGGCATGCACGAAGGTCAAGAAGACAAAGAATTTCTCATCTCTGTGTTTTAAATGTTTACAAAAAATTAAGGGCGGCGGCTTAAGCAAGGATCGGTCGCGTTATCGGAAACACACATTCAAGTTCTTTTATTTTGTCTTATTGACTGAATAAAGTTTTTGACTTGAAGTCATGTAAATACACACACATCTGCAGACACATATGCACACAGACATTTTGCCATGTCTACAGCACTACCTCAGTGTTCAGTTGTGCTAAAAATTGTAAGCTTACATCAAAATGAAATTACCTAATTACCAATGAAGATAATCATTTTCACAATTAAACACTATGGCAAATTTTATAAGACGTGTGTGCTTTGTTATAATCTATTTTGTATGTTCCTGGTGAAATTTGCATTCTCAAGGTATTGCCTGATTACCAAAAATAACTATTTATGCAAATGCCTCATTAGTATTCATACAATATTTGTCAAACCTTCATCATTTCTTGCTGTAGTCATCAGGAATATGTGTTTTATGTTTCATTAGAAATGATGCCATAGCTCTTTTTATAGATATTATGTTCACAGACAGAGAAGCAATACCATAATTTTCCCTTATGGAGAGAAGAAAACAATTCTCACTCCTGTGAAAAAAACGGGTCAAGGCAAATATAACTTAAATCTTTATTTTTTTCACAATGTATCAGCACTCCATATCACAGACAATCCATCATATTCATTCAGACATTTTTCCCTTGCTGTAAACAATGGTTTTATACACATTTCTTTGATTTTTACAGCAATTTATGCTTTGATAAGTTACAAACACTAATTACACTGTATACCTTTGTATGAAACTTGTCTCATTCCTGATTGCAACCACGTTACAGGTATTTATTTGTGGGTTGCATCATGTTCAACATCGCAAAGAAAAATCTTATTTTTGTTTAAGGGTGACCCTATTTGTTATCTTCTGTTTCTCATTAACCGACCGACACAAATTTTCAGCTCTGACATCAAAATAAAAGATATTTTTATTTTAATATTTTTCGCCCTCTCTGGCAAGAATAACCAAGTGTCTAGACTGTCGACATCATCTTTAGTCATGTTGGCAGCGACGACACTTGTTCACCAGCAGAGCATTTCTTTCATGACAACAGTTACTCAATTGTGTAGAGAAGCTGGGAAAGGGCTTGTTACCAGGAATCCAATAAAAAGAAGATAGAAAGGAGGAAAAGGCAGAGAGACATGAAGATGATTTTTTACTTTGTCACTTTTATTTAAAATCAACTGACCGACCGACCGACCCATAGTAAAAAATAATGAGAAACATAAAAAAAATAGGGTCATCCTCATCAAATTCCTCGTTCTCTTTTGCATTTCTTACAGATGTTGTTACATTTAATGAAGTGATTATATTCTCCAACAAAGTAAAAGTTAGACAGTGTGTGTCCAGTACAGAGTTTTATTGGATTTCAAAAGTTTTCTATCTAATGTTGTTAATCAAAATATCCTATGGTTTTTTTAAATGTGATTTTCACCAAAACTTTCCTATCTTTGTTAATGACGTTCTAAAATCTAAAATCTAAAGTTTTTGAAGGCTTTTTATCGGAGAATTGCCCTTCAAAATTACCTTAAATGCACTGGATATTATATATTTTTTGTAAAGGATTAGGCCAAAAAAAGAAAAAAGAATTGTTTCTGGTCACATCATTTAAATACCCTTGCATCATTTTTTTTATAGACAAACTGTTATGACCAGAAACAATTCTTTTTTTTCTTGGCCTTTTCTGCTGTTTTATTTGCCTTTAACCCTTTACTTAGAATGCCACTTGCTGTCTTTATGACTTTTAACTCTGTCGTGTGGTATGGCTGTATGACCTTTAACCCTTAGAATGCCACATGCTACAGCTGTGTGACCTTTAACCCTTAGAATGCCACATGCTATTGCTATATGATCCTTCAAGTAAGATATTTTACTCCTTACACCAAAAGAATCTACTTTTCATAAAAAATGATCCATAACAATTTCAAGAAAATAATGAATTTTTAAAATCTCAGATTCTGTTTACTAATACACATGATATTGATATCATATTGTACTTTAGAAACAGTGACAAAATGCCCATATTTACAATGTGTGGTGATAATGAAAAGTCTTGCCTGGCAACAGTACCCTAACTGTCATGATAGTGTATATACTAGTATGGCATTCTATGGGTTAATAGTTCCAGTGTGTTGTAATAGGGAAGAGACTTGTGTGGCCCATGGCCTCCACTGCTATGGTAGCATGTGTAGACACATTGGTGAGGGTTAATAGTTAATGTGTTGTGATAGTGAAAAAAATTGAATGGCCCAAGGTCCTTCACTGCCATGATAGTGTATACCCTGGCATGGCATTCTAATGGTTAATAGTTAAAGTGTGTTGTGATAGTGAAAAGTCTTGCATGGCCACAGGGCCTTCACTGCCATTAGTGAGTGTACAGTAATATGGCCTTGTAGTGTGTTGTGATAGTGAAAAGACTTGCATGGCCACAGGGCCTTCACTAACATGGCCTTGTAAGGGCCGATACTTGTGTAAAAACACTGGCAGTGTGTACATACTTCTATAAATACAGTCTCAGTAAACCTGTGTCTAAGTCTCCATATCTACTTCTTCTATTGTACTATCTAGTGCTGAAATACCATCATCTTTCTTGTCATCTTTGTGGATATTTGTTGTGATAGATAGTTTCTCCATCTCCTCTTTCTCATTAACACCTACAAACAAACAAAGTAAACAAATATATACAGTTTTTTCTAGGGTTGGGTAACCCCAGTAACAGAAAGGGGGAATGGGGTAAAAATGGCAGTGTTTCCCCATGGAGTCTATATAGTATAGTAATTTTGTTTCGGAACCCAGGTAAAATGACATGGTAACCCCAGTAGATTTTACCTACTTACTGCCCTTAGCAAACACACTGTACAGATTACAGAAGAAGCAAATAACTCCTAAGAGCAAACAAACAAACAAACAAACAAACAAACAAACAAACAAACAAACAAACAAACAAACAAACATGATACAGTGGTTAGATTTAAGCTGTGTTTTGTACTGATTTACTACTGAAACAAACACAACAACATCTATAATAGAGATTACAGTCGATTAATGCAACTTAATAATATCAAGTTAGCAGACCAAATTCGTTGATAAACAGTCTCTGGATTCTCATATCAGTCATGATGCTGTGTGATGTCTACATCACTGGTTCTGCTGTGTTCGAAGTCAAAACGTTCAAAATTACCATTACTTTCCCTGGTTTTTCTTTGATATTACTGATGCTGGTATAACTCCAATATTTTTCTTCATTCAGCTGGAAAATACTCGTGACCTAAGGGTTTGTCAGTACGAGTCGATAGACAAGCAGTGACAAAGACCCCTTAGGTCACTCATGTTTTCTTTGATGCGTTGATATGATTTTGTCTGGCCAATTGTGATACTGATTGCTTGCCATTAATTTGATAATAAAGGTAAGTAAATTAAATCTAGCTGACTACTATATCAGATTTTATTCTTACCTTCACAAGGTTCTATGTCTTCTATGTAGAGTGTTGTAGTATCAGCCAACATTGTCACTGATATAGTGTCATCTCTCTTCAACCCTAGTGCCTGTACAAATAAAGAACGCCACACTATATGAGTGAGTTACATTTGATATTTACAGCAGAAATTACAAACGGTTGCTGAAAGACTGTGTGTATCATACACATTTTATGTTCCCCAAGTACAATTTAGATAGGTAAGAAACAGGCTTCCCGCAGACCACTCACTACAAATATAAACAACACCATCTGACCCAAACAGATACACAGACACATGTGCACTATGTCATGACAACATGTGTCTATGTCACAACAATGGGGGTCTACATCACTGGCTCTGCTGTATTGGAAATATGAGTCAAAACGTTCAATTTGTCTTTACTTTCCCTAATTTTTCTTTGATATTACTGGTACTGGTATAATTATATTATTCTCCAATATTTTTCTTCATTCAGCCAGAAAATACTTGTGACCTAAGGGTTGTCACTAAAAGTCTATCGACGCATAGTGACAAGGCCCCTTAGGTCACTCATCTTTTCCTTGGCTGAACAAAGAAAAATATTGGCGAATAACATCTAATAGTAGAGTAAGTACTTACTTTATGGAAGTATTCTACTGCCGCTGAGAAGTTCATTTTAAGACTATGTACAAAACCAATAGCAGAATACGTAGATGGATTCTGTGGACATAACACCAATGCCTGCTGATGATACCCAAGGGCTTCATCATATTTCCTGATCAGTGAAAATAAAGTTACTTTAGTGTTTACCCAGATATGACTAAGAGTAACAGTGTTTGTGACAGAAGGTATATTTTACACTTATTACCTGGCTATAAGAGCACTACTAGGGGGGCATTCAGTGATTATTTCCTGGAGGCTAAAAGCTGAGGGGAATAGTTACTACATAACAGTATGGGAGGTAATACGACATCTACTAGTGCCCAAATATAGCCAGGCAATAAGTGTTTTACAACACATCACATTTCCCTTGCAAATATTCTTTCCAGAGTTTATGCAAATCACTAATTGGACCCCATGCTACTGTGCTAGTGCCCTAGGAAAAATAAAAAACGAATATTACCCTCTGCATGCAAATTTAGGTCACTATGGGTCACTAGCCCATACCACATGACATGGTCTAAGCCAATCACGGAAGGATGTATGAAAACAATGTCTTATAAATATAGTTCCTGAGGGGTTTTAGATATGTCTTTGTTTTCAATCATACTAAAGTAAAATGCACCTTGGGAATAAAGTTCCTCTGAAAATCAAAGTTTACAATATCTCAAAACTTTCCCTTTTGAGAGCTTGTTCCGAGTTCTTTTGAAAAGATATAAAGTTTTTGAGCATCACAAATCAATACATTCACACAATACTGTTTTATGAATTCAACTACTTACCCAAGTTTCCTACAAACATGTCCTAGATTGTTTAGTAATGGTTCCCATTTCTCTGTCATGATTTCAGAGCCAATAACCTGTATAAGACGCAGTGCTTCACTGAAGAATTTCTCAGCTAATGACCATCTAGTGGAAACAGAAAGCAGATTACAATCCGTTACACAGACATATTGGAATACATTATGCCACAACTACGAGTTAACAGAGTACAAACAACCTAACTCAAGGTTATAGTATGCTACAACTCCTGTACCATGGAATACAAATGGATAGTACTATTTGCCCACAGTGTTTCTATAAATAATTGTTGTCAATACCAGGGATGTAGGTAACTTTAAAAGTAGCCTGTAAAATATGAAAATAAGGCAGTAATATCCAGGAATGAGACTCACAAATAAAGAATTTTTAAACAAATTCCTGAAAAAGTAGATGGCAAAAACATTGCAGAGTAGTCAGTTGTTTTTGCCGACCACTGGCCCATATCTACATCTCTGAATACAAATATAGTCCAGACACTTGGCTTTCTGGCTTGATATATTCTTTGCTGGTCTGTCAAGTCAGATAGCCAAGTCTTTGGGCTATACTGTCAAGCCAGTATGTCAAGTCAGATAGCCAAGTCTCTGGGCTATACTGCAAAGCCAGTATGTCAAGGTAGATAGCCAAGTCTCTGGGCTATACTGTCAAGCCAGTATGTCAAGTCAGATAGCCAAGTCTCTGGGCTATACTGTCAAGCCAGTATGTCAAGTCAGATATCCAAGTCTCTAGACTATACTGTCAAGCCAGTATGTCAAGTCAGATAGCCAAGTTATACTGTCAAGTCAGATAGCCAGGTCTCTGGGTTATACTGTCGTCAGTATGTCAAGTCAGATAGACAAATCTCTGGGCTATACTGTCAAGCCAGTATGTCAAGTCTGAAATAGCCATGGCTCTGGGCTACTATGCTTGGAAACTTACTCATGATTATGATACGCCACTACTCCCATTTCATGAAGTACAAATGGATCTTCTGGTGCAATACTTAGTGCTTGTTTAAAGAACCTCTCAGCAAGTTTAGGGTTGTTAGTCAGCCCGTACTCTAGACCTATGTACAACATTGGTAGGTGACACCTGTAAAATGATTGCAGTGTTAGTAAACAGAGGATGTAGGAACTGTGTCTAATGATAGCCAAATTTTGTTGGGAGGCAAAATGAGAAAAAATGAGATTTCTTGTGAGTCGCCTCATAGTAAGAGACAATAAATTATTATTAGATAATATTATTATTATTATCATCATCAAACTTACATATTAACACAGTTAAACTATAAAATTTCTTGTTCATATTTTTTGTAACCTACCCTCGCATAATCTGAGCTGCTGAGAAGTAGGCAGCTGTAGCTTGATCATGTTCTCCCTCCGCTGCAAAGGCATGTCCAAATGCCAACCAGGCTGGTCCATAATTCCTGTCTAAATTTGCTGATTTACTGAAAGAGATGGATGAAAAAATGTCACTTTCTTTCTGATGTCTTGTTGTGGTCAAAAGTCATGTGATTAAAAGCATAAAATGCCACACAAAAATATCAGCATGAGATATCTATCTTGAAAAAGGTAGATCCAAATAAGTTATTACTTGAAAATGTTTATGTGTAGGTAACAAGATCGAACTCACCTGAAATATCTCCTAGCTAATTCATATTTTGCAATCAAAAGATAATAACATCCGACAGAGTACCATGCTATGGCTTGGTTGGGATACATGTCAACTAATCGATGTGCTATGTAAAATAATGCTGTGAAAGAAGATACATCATAGAATTATATCATACATACATACATACATGTACGGTGTAAAATGGCAACAAATATTTCACAAAATGCACTGTAATGAAATATGCTGGTGGTTTGATAGATTAAAGACAAGTATAACAGTATTTCACAAAGTCTGTAGGATTGGACTTTTGGACGTTCACTTTTTTTAAAGCAGGACAAGTTAAAATGAACCTGATAAATTGTAGTTTCCATCAAAATTCAGCACCCCCTTTTCTCTCTACCACCTCTGCCTGTCTGTCTGTCTCGTTTGTCTACGTCTGTCTGTGTCTGTCTCTTTTGTCTACGTCTGTCTGTGTCTGTCTCTTTTGTCTACGTCTGTCTGTGTCTGTCTATTTTGTCTACGTCTGTCTGTCTGTCTCTTTTGTCTACGTCTGTCTGTGTCTGTCTGTCTATCTGCCTGTCTGTCTGCCTGCGTTTGTCTGTCTGTCTATCTGCCTGCCTGTCTGTCTGTCTGTCTGCCTGTTTGTCTGCTTGTCTGTCTGTCTGTCTGTCTATCTGTCTGTCTGTCTGTCTGTCTGTCTGTCTGTCTACCTGCCTATCTGTCTGCTTGTCCACCTCTCTCTTCCACTCCCCTGTCTGTTTAGACTCACCATTTGGTTTCTTTAACTCCATTAATGTAGCTATGTGGATAGGAAGACACTGGATATGGTAAGGGTCTTTGTCTAACACCCTGAAAGATAAAATATAACAATGAATTGTATGCTTAACGTACACAATAAAACTTTTTTCTCGACACTGTGTGAGAAGAGCCTTTGGCTCAACAGTCTATCGAGTTGAAATAAAGTCAAATAATAATAATAATGTTTTTAATACAGGAAATAAGAATGAGACAATGGAAGTTAACTTGGGGGAGTAAATAGTTATGTAACAAGTTTTGGTACTATCCTTCTATGTTCCTTATTCAGAGTTAGTACTACATTTTTTAGACTGTGAGAAATGTACGAAGTTCTGGTTACAGTAGACATGGCTGCAAAAAACATCAGATTTGAACAAAAACATCACCAAAATCTCTGTTGTATGAATTGAATTGATGAACACAGAAACTCAGTGAAAGAATGTGAAGGATCTAGCATTTAAATAATCACAGCTACACAGAATTTCAAAAAAGTCAGACAACTCATCTTGTACATTGCAATGGATTTATCAGACACAGAGTGGGATTATCCAATGTAACATGATATACAGAATGCCTCCTAGGTAGTCACGTGGTAGCATGTACTGAAATCCCAGTTTATGTCAAAACAAATCATTTTGAACATTGCAATAGATTATCAGACACCTTAGTCTAGGATTAACCAACGTCACCCAGATTACACAGTACTTACTCAGATGTAATTTTGTAACATGTCCTGAAATCACAGTTATAGTAATGTCTTTCCGCTTGGTTGGTAATCACATATAGATTACTCTGTATTGCCTCTGTACTGGGTTGTGGACTTAATGTGTCTGGTTTACTAAACTGCAAATAGATAAGATGACATATGACAACAACATTCTGCTAGAATTTACAGGAGAAATGGAGATACCTTGGTGTTTTACTCATGAGATATGTATTTTACACATACACACACAACTTTGAATATTATAGAGGTGCTGTACATAATGGGAGTGTAGAAACAGACAACTTTGAACATTATAGAGGTGCTGTACATAATGGGAGTGTAGAAACAGACAACTTTGAATGTTATAGCGGTGCTGTACATAATGGGAGTGTAGAAACAGACAACTTTGAACATTGTAGAGGTGCTGTACATAATGTAGAAACAGACAAGTTCACATGTTGTTTATCAGTTTGAAAGTAAAACACTCAATTGAAGTCAATGTGCAATTTTTTACCAGGTGGGTCTGTTTCTACTGTACAGTTAATAGCAATGTTTTACGACTATTCAATGTGATGAAGTAAAGGATTCTGCAGTGTGTGTGTGGTGTGTCGCTGTTATTGTTAGTCAATAGTTGAGTTGTGTCTAGCTGTGTGTTAAAATCACCATGTCCCAAATTTGAAAACATATCCCTTGTTCAACCTACCTTACTAAGCTTACTCTCATACATGTATTTTGTTAATTCCAAATCTTCTTCCGTGCACTGCTCCGCAAAGGGCAGTGATTCTAAAAGTTCTTGCTCTGTGAAAATAAGTGAATGTTTGTCTTGATTTTTGTCATCAGTATTGACACATTTAAATTTTTTTAGTTAATTTCAGCTTTGAAATAGTCGGAAATTTTGACTCTTTCTAATCATTTCAAGGAGACAGAAGGGATAGGCTTTCTTTCAAGGAGGCATATTTTCTCTTATGTGAAGTACACAGTAAATTTTAGAACGTCCATCCTGTAAGAATCTTATTAATACCACTAGAGGGCGCTATACTCAATTTCAGGAAAACAGGAAAACATAATCAAATTGAGTAAATACAAGTCTTTTTACATCTACATTGAAGGCAGTCATTTCATTTTATTCAATTATGATCACAAATTCATTTGAAAATTATTCAAACCTTCAAAAACGTTGCCATAAAAAAACTTCTTCCTGGTCTTTTTAAAATGTACAATAGAAGAAATTTGGGCTTTCACCATCTAGTTTTCAAGTAATTCAACCCATAGCCATATTGGATTTGGCAGCCATACTGGATTCTAAAATGGCTCCATTTTGATATTATTCGACCTCTATTTCAAAAACTTGATCCCTGATTTTTCCTCATGATTTTAACAGAGAAAGGGTTAGTTTTCTTAAACAAAGTAACACTAAAAGTTTAACATTTACTTCTGAGGCACACACATATTTAGTTTATCTTAAATGGCTATACAAGAGACACTATGTAAAGACACCTACAATTAAGTGTGCTATCCTAAAATCGATCACGCCAAGACCCTAAACTGACAAACCTCTGGAAGAACAGAATGACACTGCTCTACTAAGACTAACATCTCTGTATGTCTGGGTTGGGCTTATATCTTACCTTCTTTAGAAGTAAGCATATTATGCCTAACCAATAAGTCAAAGGCTTCATAGCAGTAGACGTCTAGATGTAGCGCCATCTTGTAACTAGCCGCTGCCAAAGCTCTGTTATTCATTGCTTCATAGACTTTACCTTGCAGTAGACGTATTGAGCCTTCTAACTGTAAGTCAACAAAGTGCTAAAACTGTAGTGTTTTTTTGTGTGTGCAGGAGGTAAATTAGTAAAAATCTATCTGATAAGATCTATCGGTATTTCTCTCTTTGGTTTAGGTGCTTGCATTTTACTGTATGTGCTGTGGATAACTAAATACATTTCCAATGTTATTTTGGATTAATAAAGATAATTATGAGTTGCCCAGGCAGTTTTCGAGTAATTTAAATTGGTGTTTTTGTTCAGATTAAGGTCGTAAAATCTGACCGACTTTTCAAGGTACAGATGTTGAGGATGATGACTCTGAGAATTTAGTTTCAAAACAGGGTGAAGCAGAGAGAAAGGAGGAAAAAGAGCCAGTAAATAGGATGCAGAACCAACAACAGCAGGGTTTCCCAATATAAACACCTTGGGTTTCATTAACTTCATTTTTAAATGTCCAAGCATTTATAAATTACATACATTCTGCATTGTATGACTATTTGTAATCTCATTTGGACTAGAAAAGAAAATCATTCCATTTGTTGCTGCTTTTTTTTCAAATTGAAAAAATGAAATGGAACATACAAACACACACTGGACAGAACACTTCTATGCCTCATAGTTGAATTACATGTATCAGTACTAACTTTGTGTTTAGGAATGCCAACATCAAAAAAGCTGAGAGCTTTAGTGTCTTCCTTTTTATGTTTACTTGGTGTTCTGGCTGTGAAATCAATCATGTCAAGTATATCTAATGCTTCTTGGTATTCCTTGCATTCAAACTGTAAAGAAAAACAAAAGAAAAGGTTTGTCTTGTGCATTAGCTGTGAGGGCGCTAATTATACTGCAAGAATGATTGCTGACTGGAAAGACAGTGGAGTTGTGGATATTTCACATTTCAGAAGGCACACTTCCCTCCATGTAATGCAGATAAAACTATCAATGAGACTGTGTACCAGACATGTGGAAGAATAGTAACTAATGACGCTCCAAGGGAGAACATATCATCACCCATTGGTGAGTGTGCCCCATTCCAATACACCCATTCTTGGTTCCAACCTTCTGGCATGCATGGCATATGTTGAATCTGGCTTCCTTGCATGAAATTAGTTGGAACCTGAAATTGCTATATTTATTCACCAAACTTAGATTTCTTTTAGTTCCATTTGAAGTAGAAAATAAGATTTTTACAAATGATATTGTTTTACATAATATAAACTTACATGACACCTGGCTGCTAGGTACCTGCATGCAAGGTTACTCTGTAGAATAGAAAACACACAATTAAAAACGGAGAAACACACAACTTAATAACAGATTTGGAAACCACATACTATAACAGACACTCTTGACAAGCAAGTTTAGGACAAGTGTGGTGTACTCTGGGTATTTACATGTATGCTTTCAGTGTTCTCTGTGGCTGACGACCAGTGTGGTGTATGCTGGGTATTTGCATGTATGCTTGCAGTGTTCTCTGTGGCTGAGGACCAGTGTGATGTACTCTGGGTATTTACATGTATGCTTTCAGTGTTCTCTGTGGCTGACGACCAGTGTGGTGTATGCTGGGTATTTGCATGTATGCTTGCAGTGTTCTCTGTGGCTGAGGACCAGTGTGGTGTACTCTGGGTATTTGCATGTATGCTTGCAGTGTTCTCTGTGGCTGAGGACCAGTGTGGTGTACTCTGGGTATTTGCATGTACGTTTGCAGTGTTCTCTGTGGCTGTAGTGAGTAAAAGTGCAGCAGAAAACACCACTAACATGATTGAAAATACAAGGAGTATCCCTATTGCAACATACAGGGTTCTGTTATTATTACACATGCTTATAACAAACAGCAAATTTTTCAGGAAAATATAACTGTTTACATGAAAAAGAGTTGGAAAAATTGGCAAATCTGGTTTTGATAAGGCCTGTTGGACACTGCAGGGTATGGAGTGATGCATCATGGGACACAATCAAAGTTAGGAGTTTCACACCACTTGAACTCATATCCAAACAATGCTGTGACAATAGCCATTTTCCATACTGCGTCAAAACTCTATTTCACTCATCACATGAGATGGTCTATGTACCTTGGCAAAGAGAGATGTGGGAATCACAGAATTTAAGACAACTTACTTTATCAAATTTTCTACTTTTCAAAGCATATGCAGCTCTGTGATACTGGCCAGTCAGGTACAGACAGTGAGCTATCCAGTAAATATCTTCAATATTACCTGATAAAATAAAACATCAACAATTATACAAACTATGAAGATTTACAAATCTAACTAATAGTGTGACTTCTGACACACAAACTTATGAGAAAAACAGTTTAGTCACTAGATTGTGATGGACAAAGCAAGTAAGGGCATACATGTTGAACATTTTATTAAAAACTGTAACCATATCTTTTTAGCTTGAGAATATATATTTTTCTATGTGGTCAAGACACCAATGAATGAATGAATGAATGAATGAATGAATGAATGAATGAATGAATGAATGAATGAATGAATGAATGAATGAATGAATGAATGAATGAATCAACCAACCAATCAATCAATCAATCAATCAAAGAATCTCTATGTGGCTGACTTCAAAAACTGTGTGCTATTTAATGGCACTGAAAGGGTCAATCCACACTGAATACTTATTTGAATGTTTCTCACAACAATTGAATCTTTTGCAGCATTCATGATCAAAAAAAGCAAGTACATCATCAATGCTTAGGGTGTAAATTCAGATATACATGTAGTACAGTAAGCCATCATCTAGTCCTCACTCAGACAGTCACAGTTTTGATGATATCATTTTGCTAACTGGAAGGGATGGCTACGTTAGAAAGGCAACATTCTTGGTTTATAACTAAGTACTTACCATTAGAAAGTGATGCTCCTTTGTCAGCCCAGAATAAAGCAGTTTCATACTGGTGCTGTACAAAAGAAAAGATATGAATTGTAGGCAATGGTGAATCTCTAATATTAACATAATAGAAATTGTATTTACAAACTTGTAATACTAGTCATTGAACTTTTCCTCAGCCTCTATCGCTGCTGCGTTATCGCCACAACCACCACCACCGACACTACAACAATTGTCAATGTTATTTTTCATCTTGTCAGCAGAAAAATAAGGCTTACAAGAATGTTACACATCAGTATTAGCCTGTTAGTGTTTACAGGGCTTGTGGTATATTCCATTCAATCTCATACCATAAGTGCCATAAACAGGCTACATCAGCACATCACCTACACACAAATATACATACAAATTTGTCACTATTATACCTTGATTATAATACATATATATTTTCATCTTGAAATCTCTTTTCTCTATATATACAACAACAACAATAGTAATACTGTGATTATTCATAATTAGAAGTCTTAATTTTGCAACACAATATTCATTTTTAAAATGTAATAAAAATAGGTCATAAATCCAATCTTTCCAAAATATTGTAACAATATAACTTTTCTTTATTCATTTCATGTGTTGATGTTGATATATGTCAACTGTGAATGATACAATTTACAATCAATGCATGTGGCAACAGAACGAACTTAGTCAACTGGCAGTGCAAACTTCCCTTTATTCTGCGATTTCTGCAAATTACCGTTTCCAACAAAATCTATATACAGGTATACAGTCTTACCATATTGATATACTGCCTTACACGTGAAGGCATCTGCATACGCAGTTCCCATAACTGTGAAGGGAGCTCTTTCATATCTTGATCACCCGCCATTTTGATGTCAACCTCTGACCTCTGATAGGGAGCCAATCAGATATTTCATTTCAAGTCAGCCAAAGATATAGTACATTTCATGTAATTGGATGTGCTATTATTTATCGTTTTGCTAAATATTACATTTATTATTTTCAAAAACGACTTTCCTAATAAAATGGTAAAAGGAAAGACTCGTTCATTTCATTTTAACCATAGATCTATGTTTTAACTCTTATGAATACCAACGTCTTCAAACTTGGGATCCACTGGAGGAAAGAAATACGAACACACGATGGTGATAGTTGTCAACAGCAACGACTGAAAACATTAGACGACGTACGTGCGTGTGGAACTTCCGTATTCGTTGTCTTAGAAAGATTTTGCTGTTTCTAGGTACACTTCGGAGACTTAAAGGTATAGGACACTTTACTCTATATGTTGGGGACAGCAACAAAGCTTCAAATGTTCTTTTTATGCGTGTCAATCTCCGGCACATGAATTTTTTCATCCGATATTTTATTTACCATTTGCATGTTGTGTTATGAATATGACGTATGCTGTGCCATTGCGTTGTTTCGGTAACACTGTTACACAGTGGGATTTGTTTAGTGTTGTGGCTGGTATGTCCTAAGCAACCGGGGACACAGGTGCCCATCGCTATTGTCTGGTTATATCGACGTCGTGCTATAGATTGTCCAGCAAAGTGTCCGACAGTCAGTTCATATCCACACCCACTGACTTACCGTGTGTCGGAGTTGATCCGAATTTACATTCGATGATTCATTCCGAATTTCGAGTGCCTATCGCAAGGTCCCAAAACTTGCCGGCTAATATACATATGCCACCGTTACTAAGATAACATTGCAAACGTACGCACTTTAATTTCTTTTTCTTTTTAATTTGCTCTTTGTCAGGGCAATCAACCGTTAAAATTTATGTTTTTTGCGATATTTTTTTTTCATATTAATTTGACCCTTTTGTTTTTGCAGGTGCAGCAATCTCACCATGGGTGATCCAGAGTTAGAACAGCAAGCTCATATGCTTGTTGACCGAGTCATTAGTAATGCCAGGAGGAGGTTGATAGCTGAAATGGGGCTAACACAGTCTGGCAGTCGGCCCGAGTCAACTACAATTCGAGACTATGACAGCTTACTCTATACAGAATGGCCCGAATATGATGTCAAAAATATTAACTGGATAAAGTGTGAGGAATTTACTCCAGAAAAAGGGGTAGACAAAATTGAAGAATTTATTAAGGTGAGAATCCATGCAATTTTTGCTAAAAAATACTGTAACAGAATACTGCACATAAATGCTTGCTAAATCTTCCAGAGTGAATATATCCTGTAAAAAAGCACGACATTACATTAAATAGTGTGTGATCTTAATTTGTACTAAGAAAATCCACCACAGATCTCCATGAAGTGATTGTTACAGCATTGTTGATCCGACTATTTGCTAACTTACCAAATTGAGCTGGTGTTTCCTATCTGACTTCACCAGTCAATTTTGTAAGCTACCAAATGCTTGGGAACAACCAGCTATTGACTGACATAAAACGTTACTATTTTTTTTACCCTGTGTGTCACTGTGTATAGACTATCCTTAGTATGCTGTCTGTGAACAACTATAGTATCTATGTGTTTGTGTGTTCCTCCACAGAATTAAAAATAAATAAATCTACCAATTTTATCTTTATATACTTATGAATTCAGCTTTGTGGTTTCCTCTGTATATCTATAAATAATGCCTTTCCATAATCCTCATAATTTTGATCTTTCTGTGTGAGTGTTTTCTTTACTGCCTTTGTTTGTAGCAACCCATTGTTGTAAACAAAATACAGCAAACTTCAGTGTCTTCTATTTATATGTGTCATTAAATATGTGTGTGTGTGTGTGTTAGCTTATTGCTATGGAGTTGACAAACACCTATAGAATTAAATTACATTACATACTCGCTTGTTTGTGTGTGAATTTTTTCTAATCTAGGCTGTACCCTAGCACTGCCTAGGGTTTGTATTCCCAGCAAATCATAGTTAAAAACTGACAAATTTACTGATAAACTCAGAATAGTAAATTCCAAATTCCAAATTCGTCAGGTCAAAGGTTGTTGTATTGTATTTTTTAATTGACCTCGCACTCAAGTACCAATAATTTAAGCGTAGATATATAAATTATCAAGCTACACACACAATACAACCTGAGGCTGACACGGATCTTCGACAGTTTTTTTTTAAAAAGCTGGATTTTGATCAATTGAAATTAACAGCTGTCAACCATATGCAGGAAACCGTTTTATAATACCCTGCTGGACCACATGTTCAATCCTTTTGAAAGAGGTTCATAGCCATTGGATATTTAGGGCAATAATATGGTATGTTGGTTAATGTTGTCATAGCAACAACAGGTCAAAAGGCAAACATACCTCATCAGCAACCAAGCTAATGAATTCGTAAATGTCAATTGAATTAATAGCTTTACATAGGCAAACATACTATTAGCAATTAAAGTGTACTCCAAATTCTCTATTTTGATGTTTTTTAATTTGGCAGACAACCTGGGAGTATGTCGGTGCATGGTTGTACTGCATTGACTTCCTACGGGAGGAAGAGGATGAATATAGTAAATTTTATCGCTATCAGGTTAGATGGAGTATTCCTACACGAAGGAAACCAATCCCCAGGGCAACTGCATGTGTTTATTTTACCATTGAAGTCTCAAAAATTAAACCCGGGGTAAGTAATTAAGTGGTCGAGTCTATGTGTAGGTATTCTGTTATACTCACTGAAGTGTTCACTCACCTGTTGTAAATTAATTTATGCGTGTGTGTGTCTGTGTCTGCATAGCCACTGACCCTGGAGCAACTAGGTTACATAGCTATTGACCCAGGAGCAACCATAGGTTTCTACATAGATATTGGAGAGACTCTCCAATGCCTATGGCTAATTAGTTTTAAATGATTACGAGACAATTTGGTGCTTGGTGGGCTAACCAACCATATGGTAATTATCAAACACAGAAGTTAGGATCAAGGTTAGATTACGAATAGGGATACAGATGGGTATAAACATAATAAAGCCCCAAAATTAAAATCAAATTTGTGTTTCTAATTTTATGGTTGTTCCCTCCATGGTCCTACCATGGAAGTAGAACCCCTCCATGGTCCTACTATGGCCTCTATCCTATCCCCCATACTCCTAAACCCCCAAAATAAAATCAACCCCCAACAAATTCCTCCCCACCCATACCAATTACCCCCACCTCACCAATTGCTGAATTCTAAACATTCTACTAAGAAATTATTTTTTTTAAAATCACTTGGAGGATCGTTTTATATCACCTGACCAACCATTTTCACTTCTGCCATTGAAATATTGTTCACAGTGTGCAAACTATTACAAGTTGTGAACAATGTCTGTGTATTCACCTCTTGTCCTTACATGTTACATCAGACAATGTAGGACAACACTTGGCTGTCTTCAATTCACACTTCTCTATTGTTGATAAATCAAATAGACTGGTCTTTAAAAAGAGGAAACAATAAGACCATACTAAATAGTTTGTAGGGTGAGTAGGGTTGGATAGGTAGGGTGAGTAGGGAGTGGGTAGAACCTAATGTTGTAATAATATTAAATTGCTTGTATGCAAGAAGTAAATTCATTGTTGTAACAAAATGATTGTACATATGTTATGTCATTATTGTGTTGTGTTGTGTTGTGTTGTGTTGTGTTGTGTTGTGTTGTATTGTGTTATTATTTGTAGGGGCTATTGTTGGCTTGTCTGTATTTTTCACAACATTAAAGGTTGCTATGCCGATGTCGATATAAAATTGTTGTATTTTTCTTTTCCATTGCAGCATTTCCCAGTGGAAGTGTATTATGTGTTTGAAGCCAACAGACTTGTCCACAAACCTGGCAATTCAAGGTTTAGAGAGCAGTGGCTAAAAGATATCATAGACAGTAAAATAATCATGATGGATTCTGTCTCATTTTGAGACACATTTAGGAACACTGCCAAGTTTCTATTATTGAGTTATTTACACTGCTAACTGCCAGAAGATGTTTGAGTTGGAACACACAATGGTTTCTATGGTGCGCGGGCATTTTCCAAGCGTTCTTCAAGTCTATGAAAATTCAGTGAATTGGACTTTGTATAGAATAAAAGGGTTTCTTGTATCCCAACAGAATATAATGCAATTGTAAGTGTAAATGAAAGGGTAGGGAAATATTAGATGCTTTGTAACAATGACAAAGCATTTTCATTGCTGGCAGATTTACAACATCCATTCTTGATAGTGTATTGTTCTGTTATAAAATCACAATATGAAGTCAATTAGGCCTACACAGTTAGAAATAAAGACATAGCCGCTATCATAAAACTAATAATATGGCCCAATAACTGTCTGTTTTTTTAAACCCAAAAACTGTAAGAATATGCAAGAATTATCTTCATGAATTCCAGATTCATAGTTTTCAAATGAAAATTTCTACTCACAGAGTAAAAAAAAAAAACACTTCACAAGATCAAATAAAAGGAGCTCAGTATGCATAGAAGAATCATTCAGACACCAACCCTATCAGCAATAATTATATGCCCACCAATTGTCACATAAATTCTTAGTTTTTGTCATTTTTTTTGCTGATATTATCCTTGTTTTGAATTGGATTTCAAAGAATAACCCTAAAATACAAATTGTTTTACAAAATATTGGTTGAAAAGTAGTACACTATGTGGAAATTAATGTGTGCCCTGTGAAATGTATTTCAACTTGTAGAAGAGTAGTAAAAGAAAAATAAGGTAACAACTTGAACATCTTTTGGCAAAATATCATCAAAACAGGATTTTAGCTGGACTGTTGTGTAAATTAGAAGTAAGTTATTTCTCAGGTCTGAAGTTTTATGATCACAGCTTGAAAAGACTTGTTTTTGTACCAACTCAAGACTTATATAGCATTGCTATCACACTGTATATATGTAAATATTATAAAGACGCTGTATTCCAAATTTGTATTATTGACCTTTTGACCTGTTGTTCTTACCTGCCTACCCAGCTCTTTCACTAAAACTGCTATTAATAATTGCAGGCTTTATTTTGTCAAAGGTCGGCATGGCAATTTTCACAACAAATTGAAATTATAGAGATTAAAATCATGTGCTCTTCTATCACAAATTTCATATTTTGAAATAAATGAATTTCTGCAGAATAAGAGGTTCATGTTTCATGTTCTTGTCTACAGGGGGCGCTATTCTCTGGTGATCACAGACTTTGTCAGTACATGACCACCACACAAATACAATACATGTACTTTTGTAAATAATTTCAAGAACTCTTTTTTTGTATCACTAAGCATTTTTTCACAATAAAATAACCATGTTGCATTATTTCTTATTGTGCTGTGATAATTTATTAAACGATGTGCCTGGTTTTTAGTCACGTACACTACACAAATATTGCCATGGAAAAACATTATCAGTGCCATGAAATGGACATAGGTTACACTTCCAGGCTAAATTATGTGAAGCTGTGTTTTAAAAGAATGTAAAGTTCAGTGGTTGCTTTATACACGTCAGAATGAAGTGTTGTTATGTTGGCAAACATGATGAGTTGCATCACAGTTACCAAGTAAGATCTTGCTCATATCTGGTTCCCACCACCACCAACGTGTTGAATTCAGTTTATTTCCATGACAACAGAGTTAATTGTCTTTCCTATTAAAATCATTTAAAATTCTGCTCAGAAATAATGTTTTGTTTGAGCATCCATAGTTAATGTTGGTGTGCCCCATATTCAGCTTCCATATTTGATTCTAAAATGACCATATTTGATATCATTTGGTTGTCAATTTAAAATTTTGCATAGTGACCCCGTTTTTTAAAAACATTGTTACTGAGAAAAGGTTTTGGTTTTAGTGACCAATGAACAGCAAAAGTTGGGTGATTTTTATTTATTTATTTTATATCTATCTATCTATCTATCTGAAAGAAGTGTTAACTGCAGCATCCATGTTACAGTTTATCCAAAACAGAAAATACAATACAGTCATCCATTCTATGCATAACAACCATTTTTAATCATAATCAATATATAAATTACACCATTAAATTATAAATCTCATCAAATTTACACACTATGTACAATATATCAAATGATGAGGACATTTGTCTAATAAAATCACAGCTGCATGTGTTTTCTTCTGTATAATAAGTGCTCAGAAAACCTTGTCTTTCTTCATCACTGTGACATTAACTACCATAGTAGGATGGATGATTGACCTCGCAAAGATTCTCTCCACGTAGCCTGAAAACTCAATTTTAATTTTAGTATTTTTCATGGATACCATTCATGGAAGCTGATTGGTTGAATGACATTGACTAAGTCACATGATGCTTATTTTATATTGATTATGTCAAGGTACCTTGATATGTATACTGAAAGTGTCCTTTGTACAAATTAGCTTGAATGTCAACAGGTGGCATGCTAATTTTATGCAGATTAGTTTTCATGGGTGTAGATAACAAGGCATGGCTAAAAATGCTAACTTGAATGACTCAGTTTGCTGAATGCTTGTCAGGTCGACCACCCACCCTTCTATGGAAGCTATCATAACATTGTCTGATTACTGAAACATGATAAATCTAACTGTGGCTCAACTTATGCAAATGTTCATAAAGCTAGTTTAAATATTGGCAATGCTTTGGAGCATCAGTAGCCCTCCAAATCAAAATATTACAAACATGATTTCAATTATGACAAGAGTTGAGACATCAAATGATTGACATTTACCACCATCGTCATTATACAAATACTGTACTTAACCAGCTTCTAAGTTATACAGCCCCCCTGCTCAAATAAGAGAACCCCATCCCTCTCATTTCGGTTTGATTCATACACTTAAATTTTGTAGATTTCTAAATTATCTGGTTATTCTCCAGTCATTGTAATTGTCACCTTATATAATTTTCTTTGAATACTTTGCAGTACATATCACTAAATAACTGTCATTGTGTCTTCGAAAGAATTTAAAATAACACCAAATTTAATTTTTGAGATATTTGATGTCTAATTATTACAATTTAGAATAAGGAACAGTCACTTGTTTGGCAAAAAAAAAAGAAAAATGAAATAGCCAATCATGTTACACATTGAATAGTTTACGCTTGTGTGAATGCACAGAAGAATATACACCTACAGTGTAGTCAACCAATTTGGGTAATCAATACAAAATGGATTGTCCTAGGGAGTCTATCCCTACTGCAAACCTAACTCTAAACCCCCTAACTTGATTTTGATAACACAAAGTACATAACACATGTACTTTTGCACTGTTCAAACAGTGTACAGTTTCTATTGATTTTCTGTCCGCTAAAAATAAATGCTTTGTTACTTTTTAATCTATAATCACTACTCAATATATTTTCTGTGACATCCTTTATTAAATGACCTAATTCAAGGGTCTACAGTAAATAGAGGTGTGATGAATTTATTGCTTTGATAGTCATATAGCCTAGATAAAGCTAGGAGTGAAACTAATAAATACTTGAAAATAAAGTACATTGTACACATACACATCCCTCAAAGAAAATAAAGGGATATTTAATGTGATTGTTTTACATGATTTCATCCATGACTGTTTCATACGACTATGGTAATCCAGCCTTTGGTTTACTAAGATAGACTAGACACAAACTAAAACTAGTGTTGTCCAATGTGGGAAATTACACAAGTGGGTGACAGCAGTTCCTCTGTTGTACCTATCCAATGACACTTTGATCAATATATAGTGTAAACATTGCATGTCATAAAACAGTACACTGCAAGTTTATGGATCCGAGAGCCGCTGTACAGAAACTAGAATTAAACCAACATCCATTCAATATCTTATCACTGTTGTATCAACATGTTGCTGACAATAGTTTAAGTTTGTGTTTATCTCAGTAAACCAAAATCCCAGTTACCATAGTAATAATATGTAATTACTTTACATGATTTCATCCAAATCTGTTTCATAATATTATCATTTTTCATAATTTCATGTGTCTGTTTCATAATCTTTGTCTTTAAAAATAACCTCTACAGCGTAAACTTCATAATTGATGAACTAAGAAGGAAATAAACTAAAAAGTATCATTGCAACATGCTCAAGCAAGATTACATAACTGTGTAAAACCAACGTATTTGTTGAGTTGTAATTTCATTACAAGAAAGTCTTATAGTTACCAAGGTTGTAGCCTTATCAGAAATTGACAATGATTGAATGATATCGGTATAACTATTGTGTCAAATGTATGTAATGAGCACTCACAAAAGAACAAAAGACAGTAAACGTAACTGCTAAAAAGAAATCACGGTGTACAATACATAGATTTTAATTAGATTGGGGCAGGACGAACTATCTTGTTCTCTATTTATTCATCTAGCTGTCAATGTACACCTTTCTAGTACTTAATTGAACTTCTGCCTGAATATTTCAAGACAAGGTGAAAAGGCACAAACTGGTCATTTTGTCCTAAAATAGAAACTTCTTACTCTTGCTTTGTTTTGAAAATGTTGTACACAACTTATTGCTAACTTACTTTTGAGATCATTATGTCTGTATGTCAATAATTTCACAGACCTTATATTATGAATGAAGGCAACACAGTGTAACAGTTTAGATTGTTGATAACAGCTATGCTTTGTAACTCCCAGGCCTGTCAATGAGGGCGCTATACATTGTAACTCCAAGGCTTATCAATGAATGCACTGATGGCACTGTAAATTGTAAATCTCAGGTCTGTCAACGAGGGCGCTATACATTATTATTCCTCCTGCATGTCAAGTCCAGGTAACCGTCACTGACGCACTGTTCAATGTAACAGTCCAAGGGTTGTAAGTGAGTTTAAAACACAGTACCCTTAGCATATAATCATACAGACATTCTAGAAACTAAAGGCCAATATTGTAACAGTACTGTGTATTTCTATCGTATCACCAAAGACGATGCAGTACTGTACACCATAAATGCAAGCTTCGTGAGTTCTCTGTATGCTGTAACAACCTTTACCTGTGCAAAGAGCAGAAGATAATCTGACACACTGCTGTGAACCACTGCTTTGGCTCATTAGGTCTACTTACAAAGTGCTTTGCTGCCTGTATCTGTGCATATTCCTTATCAGCTATTGTTCACTTTACCATTTTATTATTAAAATTTTATTTAAAACTACTTTAACTGTATCTAGTTATTTATCTACAAAGTCTGTTTCTGTAGGTGATCAAGTTTATCCATTCTACACATAATCTACCATATTTGGCAAAATATTCTCATAAATTTCTTATAAAATATACACTAATTATCTTTGATACAAATTACAATTTATCAAATGTATTATTTCTAGAAATATTAATACTGTGATTAATACTTGATTGTTTTAAGGCACAAACAATACCTCATCCCTGTACATACAATGGACTGTTCCATCCCAATGTATACGACTGTGGGGTTGTACCAAAGCCAAGGGATGTGAGGGGTGTGTTCAAAACTGAGTTCATTTCCATGAAAGAAATCTATAAGTTAGATTACTTTTCCAGAAAATGTTTTCACATTACATTTACAACATTCAAACTTGGACGTTTAAAAGTTCAGACCTTTGAAAGAAATACTGTACACAATGATTTAAGGCACGTTAAGTTTTGGCTAAATGATTGATACACTGAGCAAAATCAGTGATGTCTTCAATTCTTATTTGGCACACTGCTGGATTTCACCTTTGACCCAACATCAGGTTTGACCTTTGACCCACCAGCTGGCTTCATCTGAAATGGACAGCAAAAGCAACGTTATATTTGTTATATTTCAATGCAATTATTACTGATGACAACATTTCATAATACATGTCAATGCAAAAATATATCTGAAACCTGAAATCTCAAAAATCCGCCAAATTATGTCAAGTCGTATTTGCTCTTGTGAGGTAAACATTTCTAAGTAACTGCTAGTTACACTGATATTTTCAATAGTCATACTCTTGCTAATGACCAAACCATAGCAGTTGTACAGTACACAATTTGACGCACCACTGATGCACACAATTTCTAGTGATGCACCAAAATTTGATGTTCCCCTATCTCTTACTGTGTGATGACTCAAAAGAAACGCCAGTTTTTATCATTTTGACTCACAACAACAAATTTTATCTAACAGTAACACCAGAGGGTACACTGGTGAGTCACCACATAGTACGGGATAGAGGAACACCAAATTTTGGTGCATTGCGAAAGAAATGGCTGTGTATCAGTGGAGCAGCAAATTGGCTTAGAGGTCACACTGGCACACAGACCTAAAATTAAAAAGCTTTACCTTTGCCATCTTTCTGTACAGTTTATTTATATTGTCTTTCATAGTTGGACTGTCTGGATCAAGCTCTAATGACTTCTTGTACGACATCTCTGCTTTGTTGTACTTTTCCCATCGATGATACAACACACCAAGGTTACCATGGTAATTAGCTGAATTGGGTTTCTGAGTCAGAGCCTTCAAGTAATACTTCTCTGCTTCCTGATTGATGGAGATATGGTTATTGATTTCATAATGTCAGAGCTCAGCAGAGATATATGGTAATTTATTTATTTTTTTTGAAAAGCATTGGTAACTAATTTCAAATAGCCTGGCTGGTAGAAACAACTTTGTATTGATAATTGTTTCAATGATTCTGATTGTGGAAACAATATATATAGAGATATATTGTATAGATACACCATGATTCCTGATTGGTGAAACAAATAGTGATAAACATATCAAACTTCATGATTGGTCGACGACACAAGGGACAACCATTTATGATTGCTGGTAACAACACTGACTATTACATCATGCTTCCTCATTGGCTGAACAAACAGTGATAACGATATCACACTTTACTTTGTGATTGGGTAAAAGAACTGTAATAACTATTTCTATGCATTCTAATTGGAGAATGCAACTCACATGCTTCCTCATTGGCTGAACAAACAGTGATAACGATATCACACTTTACTTTGTGATTGGGTAAAAGAACTGTAATAACTATTTCTATGCATTCTAATTGGAGAATGCAACTCACATGATCATTTTTCCTGATTGGTGCAAACTACATGTATATCTAAGTCTACATTAGTGAATAAAAAAAGTTTATACATACTGCATATTTTCCAGCTTTGCCATACACATTTGCCATTCCAAAGTATAACCCGTCATCATCTGGAATGTATTGTAAGGCTTTCAGTGCTGCTCCTATGGCTTCATCAAACTGACCTGCAGGAGACAACAAACAATATTGTAGTCATGTAATGTTTTAACTCTACTACAACCCAACCCACCACAACCCAACCCACCACAACACAACCCAACCCTACCCCACCACAACCCAAGCCAAGCCAACCCACCACAACACAACCCAACCCTACCCACCAACACAACTCAACCTACCCAACCCAACCCACAACCCAGCCCAACCCAACCCAACAAAACCCAACCCAACCCAACCCAACCCAACCCAACCCAACCCAACCCAACCCAACTCAACTCAACTCAACCCAACACAACACAACACAACCCAACCCAACACACCTTTACTTGCACAATGCATATATTAATAACCTCTATATTACCATGGAATCCGATGTCTCAAAGGCCTAGTTTGGATTATGAATTCAATCTAGGTGTGAAACCAGTACCCTGGCAGAGTTATAAGTTGGTAAGAGGCAAGTGGTTTAACCACTCGGCCACTAACAACCTTTGTATACTAATATGCCAGGAAACCTTTGTTATGCAATCAACACTACTAACAATACCAGGAGGTGGTTTTTCATCCAAAGCATACATCAACATAGTTTCATCAGGTTCATCCGAGTAAAAAATGTGACAAACTCAGCTTGTGCCACTTTATCATTGGTCGATCTGGTTACTGTAGGACTATTATGATGATCACATGGTTTGATATGACCAACCACCATATCAATTCAAAGTCAGCATAGAAACATTTCCAAATGTGCCATATTCCATTTATCCCCACCTTGTAGTCATTTTTAAAAGAAGTGCCACAAGAGAGCACCAAGTGAGAAGAAGTGATGACTAAAATCACACAGTAGTACATGGATAAGTCAACAAATGTGACTAAATCAACTCTGAGTGCCTATGATTACTTGGTTTGAAAATAGATTAACGGAAGTTTTTGGACTGGTTGTGAATGCCACTATCTTTTGCAATGAAACACTGGGAAATCATTTTTTTTTTCAAAGGAAGCTATCATACTTAACTGTCATGGCACTCACTTCTTGTCTACAAGCTGTTTCTGAACAGCACCCCTAGTGGCTAAACTATGAAAACTATTGTTTTTTTTCTGATAACTGGTCTATGGCATATCGCAACACACCGTCCATACAAACAAATAACCTTCTAGTATCTACAAAGAGTTACCAATACCATCAGTTGCATTACACACACAAAAAGTAGTCTCAGAGAAAGTTTTGATAGAAGTTTGGTCACACATTACAGTATAGTCATGAATCCAGGTTGTCAATATTTAGTATGGTAATCTGAGGTTAATGTAGGCCAGATACTTGCCTTGGTTATACTATCTAGACAAGTTTGTTGAGATAGTTAGCTCAATACAAGTTTCTGGGTTATGGTTAAAGCTATACATTCAATATTAATTTTCACACTTTCAAAGCATTCAATCGGAGATTAGACTGTAAGATATGTCATGTGTTCCGCCCTCACAGGCCTCCTCTTTTGACCGATGTGTGAGGGCGCCCCATCAATTTATTCAGTAACAGAGGGGTTTTGACGACATTGATAATGAAACATGTTTTCACAAAATTCTGAACTCTGATTTGTAAAACCAAATTCATAAATTTCTCTGTTTTTCCAAAATCAATTTATACAATAATTTACAATGGTGATAGTCAAGGCCCCTAACAGCAAAGTCACTAATTGTTATCGTAACTCAGTCGATTGTTTTCAGATTGCCAGGATGAATTGTAGGAGACAAGCATTTCTTTTCTCATGACAGCTTTAAAGACCAGATAATATATATTAAATGTATGAAAGGGAATGTTTCAAAATAGAAGTTTTGAAATTTTATATGCAAGACTGAAATAAGTGCCTCTTGAGTTGAGCAAGATTTGAATCAATGTAGACATTCACTGGTTATTTGAAAAATATCACCACCCAGAAATTACAAACAGGGGCCCTGAGTACCTGAAATGATCATATTATTGAGGATACTTTTATCAATTTCATGACAGCATGGATTCAAGACTACAGAAAGCACGGCTGAAGTAGCTAGCATACTATTATAGTAGTTTGAAAAAGTACCGATAGACAGCAGAGAGTGATGTTGAACCCAGCAGTATGCTAATGTTAGTACTCATGGTGTCTTACCAGTATTATCAAGAAGTGCAATTATGTTACTCCATGATAGTTTGTGGTCAGTTTTAAGTTGTGTGGCATTATACCATGCCTGCAAAGCTGCGCCATGGAACCCTTGGTCTAAGTACTGAGAAAGAAACAGTTATATATCAACACTTGTGGTGATAAATTACTACCATTGTAGAAGGTATGCTTTGTAGTCTACTGTGTTCTGGTAGTACTCAGTCAGTGACTGATTATCAAACTTTTAACAGTGCCATGGTGTCTAAAAGGCTTTCAAGAAAAATATATACTTAATTGATCAAAGAAATTGATATATGGTTGCAGCAATCTAGAACCTTAGTGTTCAGGAAGAAGGAAAATGGAGAACCCATAGAATATCTTTGTTCTTCCGAAGAGTCAATCTTACATCTAGATCTGATTAATTTTAATCAAACCCAACAATGCTAGGCAGGTCTGAACCAAGACTGCAGGGATAAGTGGCACAAGAACCAACTGCTTGGCTCACAAGAACCAACTGCTTGACCACTGATAACCCTAATACATTAAGTCAGGGTAATATCTGTACTGACTGACTGTCCCAAGTTTTGTGTGTGACAGATTTCACTAAGCTAATTTTTGGCTGCAAATTACTAAACAAATTCCAAGTGATGAGTTGAGTAGATACCAGCACTTGGGCTCACAAAAGACAGTAATTTTACAGCGTACATGCTGTGTTATCAACACATAGACGAAATTAGAATCATTTTCCTGTACCTAACTAGATTTGTAGTTTTGATGAGCATAGTCTGGTATTATCTACTGAGAAAAGTATACTAGTGTAGAGCATTATGCTTGCCTTATTAACAAGTTGGACCTACAACAATCACAACAGTCAAGCACTTTATAGGTAAGTGTTGACTTGAGCCTTGTTGTAACTGTACATTGCACTCTAGGTGTATTTGATATACATACTAGGATGATTGCCAAAACAAGTTATTAAACTGTGATAAAAAGACATGTGGCACCTTTTAAGACATTTTCATCATCCAACTCTGATAAAGCACAGACCAGAACAGAATAGACGATGACGTAATAACTTCTATAATGGTAGAACAAGCTGACTGTTATTTGTAAATATTACCATCAGAGATTAGAATGTTATGTTGAGTTGTACAGATATTTCAAGTTAATAATTGATGGTTTTTTTTATTGAGAATTAATAAATTTGATGTACATATCATTATTATCATTTTTCAGATCTAAATCAAATATATTATCAGTATTTGAAACACAAAAACCATGGAAATTTTAAATGTAACAAACATTCAATTAATCATTATTTCAAAATTATAGGGCATATTTATACTTCCATATCTGTGAATCATGACATTTTTGAGCATGCACTTATTTCAGTCCAAGTTCATCTGCATCTAACTTGGAAAACAAATACTGAATTTTTCATTAGAGGTAAATTTTAATCTGGTTTACAAAACAAAGAAGTGACATCCTGACAAATTGAACTTAATATCGAAAGTTTATTATGTAGAAAGTTTGTCTCCATACTGCACAGTATATTAGGAATTAGTAATTAGCATTAAATGAACATTAATAAATAAAACTACACAGCACAGAGGTTTGTGGGTAGGGTGGTCTTACTTGTTCAGAAATATACATACAAACTCAAACTAAACTTCTTACAATCTCTGATGCAAGTAACACTATCAAACAACAGTTTAGAAAACACTGTGCTGAAATTGGACCAAAAAAAAAGACATAAAAAAAACTGCAGTGCTGTGAAAAAAGACTGCTCTCACCTCCGTTTTCATATGTAAGAATGATATTGTTCCAAGCTTGAAGATGGTCAACTCTTAAATGGGTTGCATTTTTCCATGCATTCAGTGCTTCTGGGATTCGTTGCTGTTCATAGTACTTATAAAGAACACACACACATAATGACAAGTGAAAGGTAGGGAACAATGGACATGCGACATGTGCAGAGTGACATTTGAAATTGACATATGCAAGAGCTATAATATGAAAAAAGACATTGACGTGATAGGCATGTGATAGACATGTGACATGTGAGAGACATGTCACGTGACAGACATGTGACATAAATTGGACAGAGATAAAGAGAAGGAGAGAACTTGGATACATATGTAGCTGCTGTGTATGCACAAGTATTTGTATTTTGATATGTGTAACCTCTTCATAAGAAACTCTTGAGTTACCCATAGACACTAGAGTGAACTCAAGGGTCTATGCATTACCTAGACTGTAAGGTACATCGTGTCCCTCCGCCCTCACCAACATGCTCTAATCAAAAAGGATTGACTGATGTGTGAGGGTACCCCATCATGGCATACATTGTGCCTGCTAATGACAGCCTTGTTGTGGGTCAGTATGATAAAACTGGCATTTCTTGTGAGTCACCACATAGTAAGAGATAGGTGAACAAAGTCTGAATGTTTGGAAGCAGGCCATGCATTACACTGTAAGATACGTCGTGTCATGTTGACCGATGTGTCCTGTCACACTGTACCTTACAGACTAGCCATGCACGAAGCAACTACAGCGTGAAACTCAAAGTGGAAATATTAAGAAAGCGAAGAACATGGCAATAATGAATGACAATGAAAATGATAATGAATAGGTCTTGGAAAGGAAACACACACATATATCAAATGGCTAAATCACAAACAACATTCATTCTCGCAAAAAAAAAATCTGCCAAAAATCTGCCATGTCTTATGGTTGAAAAAATGCACAGCATATCAGGATATAACAATAACTCTAATTCAATGGAAACAGGTATATTTTTAAGGCTGCCATCAATTCTTATTGTAATGCTAAATTAATGCATATCAAAGAGCTGTAAAGCAAAGGCAGGAAAATAAAGAACTGTGTTTTATCACTGATAATACAAATTAGGATAAAGTTAGGGAGTCTAACCAGTTCCTATACCTAGCTAACTTTACTCCCAACTCCCTAACTTGATTTCCACACTGTTCTTTATTCATACCCACTAGAAACAACTTACCAGGTTGCCAAGATTAAAGTAACAGTCTGGGTATTTGCGTCTATGAGTCAATGCATTGTGGTAACTGATCTCAGCTAGTTGATATTTCTTTAGTGATGCCTGTACGATGCCAAGATTCATCCAGGCTGCAGCAAACTCTGGTCTGTGAAAAGAGAACAATAAATAGATTGTAAATCAGACATTATTAGGAGTAGACTAAGTAGGAAGGCTGAAGAAAATAAGTGAAACCATTTTGGTGATTATTGTAAATCTGAACAATAAACAATTCATATCTGAGAGTACACATGTACAAATTAATCATAATTCTCACATACTTTGTATTGCCATATATTAAACAGGTGCACAGTACTTGGTCCCTACAGGGTAATGAGTGTCAGCATTCACAACTAGTCATCATCATGAAGTTTGAAAATTGACACAATTTCATTGATGTAAATTGTAATTGACATAAATTAATGTTAAATAGAATCTCTTCTCCTTTTACTGTTCATTTTCTTATACACCTGGGACACAAAGTATAATTGAGGTCAATACTACTTAACTTGGACTGCCCCAACTGAGGCCAATGATACCTTATTTGGACTGCCCCAACTGAGGTCAAAAATACCTTATTTGGACTGCCCCCTAATGAGTTCAATAATATGTTAGTTGGACTGCTTCAATTGAGGTCATTTGCAATGCTTAAATTAAGGTCAACAATACCTTACTTGCACTGCCCTAATTAGGTCAATGATAACTTATTTGAATTGCCCAAAATTCAGGTCAATAATACCTTATTTGCACTGCCCAAATTAGGTCAATAATACCTTATTTGCACTGCCCTAATTAGGTCAATCATACTTGGACAACAGATCAAGGTAAATATAATACCTTATTCGGACTGCTCTGTTCAATAGTTTCTCTGCTTCCTTCTCTTGATTTCTATCTTTAAGGATATTGGCAAGATTATTCATGGCTTGATCATATTCAGGGTGCAACCTATTTGACAAAGGGGAAAAGAATTTTTTATTTCAAATCATAGATTAATGTCAACTTGTATAGTAAATTCACTGAAATTCAAACTGATCATGTGACAGTCACATGATCCAAGTGTTGCATATGAATAAATGAAGGCATTTTACAATTCTATAATTCTTTTAACTATAGTTGTACTTCCTTTTTAGAGCACAAAAGAATATTTTTAATTAACTTTAATTCTTTAGGTTTTTACTTAGTTTCATTATTGACATCTTGCTTGCATTAGGAAAACAAATCTGAAACATCAATATTAGTATGGAGTTGATTTGTCCTTCAAAGATAAGATATGTAAGCATGTCTTTTTCATCATATCTGGTACTTCACACATCACAATATATTAATTTTTCATTTCCCTTACCTTACTGCTTCCCTATACTCAAGTATTGCCTCTTCTACATTCCCTCTATCAGCAGTATTTTTGGCAATATTGTAATGAACCTGTAATTAGTATAAACAATTTACTGCATTTTTGACAATATTTGTCATCAGTGAAAACAATGGGGGGGGGGGGGGGGTAACATCTAAACATACACATAGTTTGATAATGGTCTGACACAAACAATTATCAAACTACATGTATGTATACATTTAGAATTTTAGTGTTATTCCCCCAATATTTTCTTCGTTCAGCCAAGGAAAATATGAGTGACCTAAGGGGCCTTTGTCACTACAAATCGCTAGACGAGTGGTGACATACATTTGTACTTTAGGTCACGGGTATTTTCTGGCTGAATGAAGACAAATATTGGAGAATAACATAATTATACCAGAGCCAGTAATATCAAAGCAAAAACAGGGAAAGTAATATCAATTTTCAACATTTTGACTCATATTTCAAACAAAGCAGAACCAGTGATGTAGACATGTGTTGTCATGACAGACATGCGTTGTTGTGACATAGAATGACCAGAGTATATGTATTCCATATTTTTTGTTGAACCTGGCTTGTGCATGTCATAATATTAGAAATGTGACACAGACCAATTAGACAGTCTGAAGACTTAATATAGAGGAGTTCACATGAACTTTCTAAATGTAGCAGCAGATTAGTTGTTGCTACTGATATACCTTGAGACATTTTAAAATGATGGTTGCTGTGTCAATCAAGATTCTATACTTTTAAAGTCACTTAAATTTCCAGGATTTCCTCAGCCATAATCCAGGAATATTTGTGGTAAACTGTTGAGAATTTCCAGGTGAATTTTGTGGTACATCTCAACAATCTCAAACAGCCATTTGATAGAAAGTTTTCCTTTCAAGCAATGGAAATATTCAACATAGATAACGGATTATAAATTTCACTTTCTATGACGGAATCAGATTTTCCACAGTTTTCCAGAAGTGGTTAGAAATTCCCGACTTTCAATGTGTGTATGAATGAATGAATGAATGAACGAAGGAATGAACGAACGAACGAACAAACAAACTTATGAACAAACATATGAGCAAATGAACCGATCAATCAAAAAGAATTTATATTATGTCAGACTCCAAAATCAGTTCTGTTCAATAGCACTAAAATGGTTCAATCCACACCAATTGCTCGTTTGAACCTGTGTCTTCAGCTATTGTCGACACCCCAAGTATTCTAACCAGTGATTAGATTTATAGACATTACCTTGGCATTGAGAGGACATACTTTGGCACCTGCTTTGTATAATAATTCTTCTTTAGTCCATTCATGACTTCTTATCACACATCTCCACACATTAAGTACAATAAAAACTATTAAAATTATTTTTAAAACCTAAACAGAAAAAGAAAAAAGTTGACTTATTAGGTTGTATACTGGACAATACTAACCATGTGGGAATGAATGTTCAAGGATGCTAGGTTCATAGTTATAAATGACAATTTTATCGACAGTCAAAACAGTTTTTGTAATCAAATTTGAAATGTCCACATACATCTTAGGCTGGCATCGCCACGACGAGTATATCACAATAAAAATTTGGGATTTGCTTCCTAAACTTTTTTTTGCTGTGATTACAAATTTCCATTTTTCTTGAAATACTTACTAATAGCTGTTACAATACCTGTTGTGATTGTTTGCGTTTCCTGCATAGTTTACAGAGTCCTATAGTGACCAGCATACTATAACCTAAACTTGGTAAATATAATTGTCTCTCTGCTATCACAAAACCAACTCTGAAGAAAAGGTTGGCTGCTGGTAGAAATGGAATGACCAATAGGGCTAGTGACATGATAAGTAGCCTGAAATGGAACAAAAGAATTGTCATCATATGATAAAATGCTGTAAAATACTGTCTTTATCATAAATCCCTTTACAAGTCACTTTTCTCACATTCCTCATTAGTTTCTAAAGATGTACATACTACATGAAAAGTCCTCTTTATCCATCTTTGTCCAACCTTTACCACACTTTTGATCCACTTCATGATCCAGTGTCCTGGGAGATAATGTAACCCTTTCTACAGGGCTAAGAATTTTACAATTGTTCAAGTTCAAAGTTGGAACTTTGTTTCATGTTCACCACTTTTAAATAACCTTAGCACAAGTTTTTTTAGGTTGAAAGATGAGTAGCAGAGCTGGTTTTTGAATAGAAATAGCATTTTAACAGTAGATGTATACCATTAAGAAGGGAAATACAAGTACAACCGGGTTTGTGACAAACATGCTACAGATGGTTTTCAAATCTAGACAAAAGCTATCAAGCTTGTGTGCAGTGACTTTCTTTTCAAAAATATAGTAATTGCACTGTCCTTATCACAAACCAATAGTGGGTGAGGAACTTGAATGGACAATATACTCGCCACTATAATGCGCAAATACAAAGTGAGAAAGGTCTAGTTATTCTACATACCTTTTTTCATGACACTCCTTTGACGTGGCACCATACCACAACAGACTTCCTAAGATAACCCAAAAGACTAGTACAGCAAGAATTCTAGGATCTGTAATAGTCTCTATGAGTGGTACACAACCCATGGCCCAGTCAAAACATAACCACCATGGATTGATTAACAACCAACAATTCAATGCATATATGTAGTTGTAATTTATTGTCTACAAAAGAAAAGAGAGAGAGAGGGATACTGTAAAATGAAATATTGATTACGAGGAATGGTTCACTATAAACCAACATGCTACTCAGAAATGACAGATTCCATGATATAACAGGATGGGGATGGTTGTGTGTGTGCAAGTGTGTGTGTGTGTGTGTGTGTGTGTGTGTGTGTGTGTGTGTGTGTGTGTGTGTGTGTGTGTGTTTACGTACGTGCGTGTATGTGTGTGTATGCATGTATGTATGTATGTATGTATGTATGTATTATGTATGTATGTATGTATGTATTATGTATGTATGTATGTATGTATGTATGTATGTATGTATGTATGTACGTACGTACGTACGTACGTACGTATGTATGTATGTATGTATGTATGTATGTGTGTGTGTGTGTATGCATGTATGTACGTATGTGTGTGTGTGTGTATGCATGTGTAAAACACTGGGTTTGAAGGTTTCACTAACATAGCTGAAAAAATTATTTTCAATTATGCTAATTGAACTTGTTGTACATATAAATTACAGACTGTAGGCCCTGCTGACAAGCTTTTATGTCATACATCACTGCTTTGCTTGTAATTTCCTCATTTCAACAGAGTAAAGTAAACAAGATTTTAATGAGCTTATCATAGTGTACTGTACCTAGGAATATGAATAAGTAATTGGAATTTCATTTTTGCAAATAAATTAACTTAATTGCAGTTCAAAGAATTGAGCGAACACTTTAAGGTTTTATGCTGTCCTACAAAAATCAGAAATGGAGGCTGTCGCTGTTGATAACTGATACAGTTCTAGAGGTAGGTTTTAACAAATGGAAGTATACTTGACTAAATAATTCAACACCAAATTTTAATGCTAATATGTGAATTAAGCTGTGTTTCTTTAACATGTTTATTTTATATGTAATTAATTGTCATTCAAAGGAGCAACCCTGGTTTTAGCTGTGGCAATTATACAGAACTCAGAATTACTTGTGGCACAATACAAGTGTATTCTACAATGAATGGACAAAAGTACTCATATGATATGACTAATATTTGGTTGCCCTTGAGCTGGTGGTCATGACCATAATATATTAGGAAATGATGACCTCACAGTAACCAATGTTACTGTCATGAGCATCAGACCTTGGGCAGGCAATAAATCATGATATTACCCTTGCTAGCATGTGTTTTTCAGTTATTCACTTGGTGCGTAAATGATAGAAGACAATACTGTGAACTCAAAGCCATGCATATGTTCTTGAAAAAGCTCACTGAGACACAAAACTAGTTGCAGATCCAAACCATCTTTGAACTCGTTTGCCATTGATATATATATATATTTACGGCTGTACACTATCACATGGTTTATTGCACACATTGTGCACACATGTGTTTGTCTATCTTTCACCATGACGCACATGATTCATTCAAACTTGCCATAAAGGTGATAGTCTATTTTGTTAGAGGAAACTCTAAGGTCTTGTGTCAAAATATAACAATCTACATTATGTTACATTGTATCATCAGTAATAACTCATGTTATCATTTTTTTTCATATGAAAGCATAATGATCAAAATTGAAAGATTAAAATGAGTTCAAAATTTTACAATTTGATGCCAACAAAAATATAGTGAGTTGTTCGCATGAAAAGAACAACAGTCAAAATGTACATACCCTTGTGATGATATTCTCAGCAAATGATGCCGGATTGTCAACGGGTTGGAATGAAGGTGCTCCAGATCCCATGATATACCATCTATACACTAACATAATGGTTGCCGAGACAACCAATATCAGCTGTCTTAATACTAATGAACTAATCCATCGGCTATTGTCATTTGATGATGTTTCATGTCTGGATTTTGTCTTGGGACTAAGTACCTCCATGGGGTCTATTCTACAGATGATGATGATATCATAGGCACTACACACACCCTGATGTAGGAGTCAAAGAACAATAATATCAAAATTAGTGACAAGAATTAAAGATGGCCAAATCCACAGAAGTGTGTATGTCGTGATAGTGCATTTTGATTTCATGATAGACTTGCTTATTTTAAGTTTAATATTTGTTCATTCTGTAAACATTGAAATTTTATCTCTTTTTCATTCAGAAATATTACTTCATAGAACCCAGAAGATAGTGAAACTTGAAATTCTATAATCCATGTCTGGATGATTTTAATCTTTTATCAAAAAGTACATGCAAATAAAATGTAATGGTGAACAAAGCAGTTTGAAATTGGGGAAAATGTTATCCAAGGACCTTTACACCCCCCCCCCCCCCCCCCTCACTACCACCATAACCATGTTGTGGCCATCTTTGTCTGAGAAACAGTATATCAAGTTTCATATTTTTAAGTTAAATTGAGTAGAACAGACACAAACAGTATACCATATGTGCACAGTTTGTTTTGATTCTGGTTTATACTTACAATGGCTGTGATACCCAGTTCTTTAAACAACATGGCAGTAGCACAGCATACAACACTGAGTAGAACCAATATAACTGAGAAATAACTTGGTCTTCTACCATGGCATGATATGTCTAGTTGAGGAAAGGAAAATATTGCTATCATTAGCAGCCCGAAAATCAACAGCTACATTTGTACACAAATATGTTGACAGGTGATTCAATACTGCTAAAGCTGTACAATATAATTACAATTAAGTCATTGTATCTAACAAAAGAGTTTTAGTTTCAGCACTAGTGTAACTTTTAAATTACATACATGTGAATGACAAGTTATGTAATGAGAGTTTAACCAAATGTCATTCCTATAGTATTACGAGTTGATACTAGCTTTTGGTGCTATACATCCACATGTAGGAATGGCTTCTGTAAATCCATACATCCATCCATCCATGTGTCTGTCTCTCACCATGAAGCATCCGATTCATTCAAACCTAGCATAAAGGTGAGTCTATTTTGTTCGAGGAAACTCTAAGGTTTTGTGTTGAAAAATTATATAACAATCTGCATTGTTTTTTAATATGAAAGAATAATGATCAAATTGAAAAATTTCACTGAGTGCAAGATTTCACAATTTGATACCAACCAAAATATGGTGAGTGTATTGGTAAACAAAGATACTGTAACAGCTATAAGACATTTGCAAGTAAGTCAGCAAAGATAGTCTACTGTCAGGTGATTACACTAGGAGGTCACCTGACCAAAAACATAACATCATTACACTGATGACTTCTGAGTGATTCAGATGAAAGCTACACATGTATGTAGTCGCTTCAAAAACTAGATTCCAATAAGGTAACTTCACTACTACTAAGTCAACACTCATTCTATTAATAGATTTAGCTTCATGGAATATGGTTTCTGGAAATATGAAATAACTGATTTTGAGTTGTAAAATTTACCTGCATGACAAGCCCTGATATAGAGTGTAAAAGACAGATAAAAAAGTAAGGCACATAGTAAATCTGCTCTGCCAACCACTCCAGCTACCTGGAAAATACAATGTTCCATAGCTAATTAATAATGAACATTAATTTTGATAAATATTTCCAGTAATAATGGAACAAAAAATGTTATAATAATAATGTTGGTTTCTTATATAGCGCTTTCCCACACCGTGCTCAAAGCGCTTTACAATTATTACCCCTGGCTCGGATCAGAACAGCACAACGGCCCTTTAGTCTTCCTCAACTCCCCGGGGAGCATACAATCCATTGCAGCCATTTTTTAAGCGCATAGGATTAAAGCCTTCACATTGCAACCTACATCCTACCAGGTCCCCAGTTATACAGCTGGGTTGACTGAGGCACAGTCGTGGTTCAAATCTTGCCCAAGGACTTTAGCCACTCAGAAACAAACAGCAGGCAGCGACGGGGCTCGAACCTGCAACATATATATTACCTTTAATGTAGAATACACCTTGAAAATAAACTTATGTTAATTTGTTCTAAAAAACTCATACCTATTCTCAGTTGAAATCACTGGCAAAAAATGAGGGGTTACGATATGAATTTTGTAAAGCTTTGTAAATAGATATCAAAATGATATCAAAATTAAGCATTTTCAGAATCCAATATGGCCGTCAAATCCAATATGGCCACCGAATCCAATATGGCCACCAAATACTGTGTTAAAACTATGGGAAATACAAGGTTGTCAATTTCCTTGTAAACAAGACAGTGAACCCATAAATTTCTTTTACCATTTCAAAAGGACCAGGAACAAATGAAGTTTGGAGAGATTTTAAGAATTTTTATTTTCAAGGAAATTGGACCCCAAGGCACATTCTATCTTAAATCCCCTTTCCACAATGTCATAAAAGATGTGATTTTAGTACTGTATACTCATTACTCCTGGCATACATGTAGTTTTACTATGGTACAATCTGTTATACTTCTTAAATTCTCATGGACACATACATATTTTATATGCCACTAAGTGTATTTGATAAATCTGTCATATAAGGAAAATGTCAGATAACTATAAGTATAAGTACTGTATATACAGCTGGGTAAACCACAGCACTGCAGTAAAAGTATTTCAAATATTGCTCAAGGACTTCAGCATATCAGAAAAGAATGTTAGCAGTGGTGGCAGGGATTGAGACCCAACAGCAATATGGCTGATGCAAACCTCGCTATTAAATCAGCAATCATGACTTCACAAAAGCAATGTGCAAGTCCACAAAACTCAAATATGTTTTCTGAGGACTAAAATTTTACCCAATACACACAACATAATATGATAAGCTGAGAGTATTTCGCCTGTAAACTGTCAGTCTTGTTCATTCTATGATAGAAGGTGTTGTTTATCATGATGATGTCACAAAGTGACATGATCATGGCGATATTTTTTCACATAAAAGTGAGGTAACAATCTGTGATGTTCTTGTTTATACTTTGTAATGTACAGAGTTAAACTATAGTATACTTACACTTTCTGTATGTATTGGATGAATGGCAAATAATACTGCACACACAAGGCTGGCTCTTGGTGCTGCAAATACCGTCTTTCCTTCACTACTACTAGGTTGTATTCCACCAAATAAGACAGAGAACATATGCATAAAGAGTATACAGACCACGGTGTGTAAAATAACATTGGTAAAATGAAATGACATTGGATGATAACCACCACTCAGCCAATAGTTCCATCTGAAATCGGAAAGGATGTCAACTTTATTATATTTATAATTGGCAATCTACATCATGTACCAGTGATATCTTGGGTATCATATTTTCTTAAGATTTATTCACTTATATACATGTTATCTTACTGGATTGTACTTTTGACAATGCTAAATAATAATGGACAATACTACTATTAGATGGACAATACATGTATAACCACAATTTCAGAATTTAAGCTCAATTTGAATTTTGGGTACAACATCTAATATAACTAAACTCATATACTGTAATAATTTATACAGGCAATATAATCAAGAAATTTTATTTTTCTGAAAAATACAATTATCCACTCTGCCTATTTTACACCATTAATTTGACAAGAAATCAAATGTCTTGGGTAAGAAAGTCTTCAAGAATATTATCTATTTTCAACATGTTTTCTTTCTTTTTATACATTAGTGACCCATTCTGGCTCTGATGAAGAATTTACTTTGTCTATTTTCATGAAGTACATTTTGTACAGAGAAATTTTTGGCAGGAAGCCTTTCACTAAGATTTTACTACATCGAACAGATCGACGAAAATTCTGAGTAAACTAAGTTAAACTAAAATATACCATCATGGTATTTTCATTGAAATTATTAGTGTTTATGTTAAGGGTGGCATGTACAATGTAGTTAAAATCTACCTGAGTTCCTAGGTCATTTTAACAAGGTTTCCTACAGTACCACATGTCAAACTGCTAATTTTTTTTTCCAGATTTCACCCTATCTGTTATCTGGACTCACAAAAATTAACAAAAACACTGTATTACATGTACATGTACACAATGTACCATGTACTACCCCCCCCCCCCCCTTACATGTTAATGTACATTCAACAACATCAAATTTGTTCCTTCATTGTGTTGTGCAATGTAATGTATGTAATGCCAATTATAACTTGAATGCCTGATAAAACAATTTGTTTCCCATTTTGCATGGATTTGTTTTTCCTGTTTATCCAATGAAGTACAATGTACATACTTAAAGTTTAGATAAAATTTACTTCATTGTGATCATTTTACATTTTCATAGATCGATAAAAGCAGTAAAAATAAATTCCAAAAAATAAAAAAAAATATACCATGCAACCAGACAAGTAAGTAACTTATTACAACTAAACCACATTCTTTAATCTTTTGTTCTATGTGTTGTGGAATGTAGTTATTGGAATGTCAATTATAATGTCTGATAGTGTCATGATAGACTGATAACATGACTCTAAATGAATGCTCAAGGACATGTTTCACTGACTGCTGGTTTGAGGTCATGACCTTTAATTCAGAAGCCGAATTGTTACAGTTCCCAGTGATGTGTGGGAGTGAATTGTGGTTTATTGGTAGTTATTGTGCTCCTCACAGTGTATGCTCACAAGTAGATACACACAAATAGAATGCCCATGCTGTTACAGGTGTTACATTATAGAAAGCCTGGGCTATGTTGACAACCAAGTACAGAGCTTTTGACTGTGGTAATTAAGTTCTGAAGAATGGCAGTTTGGAATTTGACTGATTTCTAATAATGTCTGACAAAGCTTGTCCAGAAAATGAGAAGCATACTGAGTTGGTCACAACATTTTATTATTAAATTATTGTTCAGTGCAACTTATAAGTGGCTTCTTTATAAAAGTTGACATAATGAAGTTACAACAAAGCTTGTCCCAGATAAGAAGTATACACTTAGCACTATAGCATGAAGACTTCAATTCACTGTTCAGTGCAACTTACAACTGGCTACTTTTTGTTAAATAAGGTTGACATAATGAAGTTGAGCAATAAAGCAAAAATTGTCCTGTTGAGCTTGACAGCCAAGTCTCTGGAGCTAAAAGCAAATGCCAGTTTAGTGTACATGTAATTCAGATGTAAATTTGTAAAATGTACCCAGTGAAGGAATATATCTTTTCATATATCAGTATACAATGTATATGCATGGTACCTGTTTAATGACCTTTTATTCTGTAGCTAGGTATAATTAGAGCTAGATCAATGTTGTTCTATTTTTCATCTGGGACATTGTATTTATTTTTTTCTTTGACCGTCCCGTGTAAACAATTTTCAATGTCTGACTCTTCAATCTGTTAGTTTGCTTTCTTTTAGGACATTCTGACAGAAGTGTCAATTACTTTGCAATTATGTGTATACATACATGTAAGTTGTTTACAAGCACACACAAATGATACTGAATAACTAACTATACAACAGTTCTGTTTATACATGTTTTTGAAACTAGGCAACAGAGGGGGTAAAAAAATTGAGTGAGTTCTAAAAAATGTATAAGTGAACTACAGTATGTATATGCAGGTTTAAATAAGAAAGGTAAAAACATACATTTTTTGTATAAAAACTGATGAGCAATGGGAAATATGATGAAATTAGAGAGAAAGTACAGAAAGAGTTGCTTACATTTTCAAATCCTTTCTCTATTTTACATTGAACGTACTGTGTATCTACTATTTGCATTTGATGCACTTAAGTTATAGGGAAAAGGACAGCTCGGTGGCCTTAAGTTCTATGATTAATGAGAACTACTGTGATATGGATAAGGTACTACAAGGCTAACATAGTCCAGAAACTTTGGGTTATCTTGTTTATCTCATCAACGTTTCTGCTAAGGTCAGGAAACCCAAGTAACATAGTGAACATAGTGAGGACTCTAGTAAAACTTTCATACCATAATTTTGATAGGGAATCCTGCTTGGGAAGCTCGCGTAGATTTTACTTACATTTTGTACTCTACTTCCATCTAAAAACTGGTAGAAAACACTAGTAAAATGCTTTGAGAATTCAGGCAGATGTTACCTACAATCCTTTTCGGAATAAACACTGCATGGGAATACTGGTAAAATTCTTAGGAAACTCAGGTAGATTTTATCTACTATACTTTCCACCCAAACAAAACCACTCAATTTTGTGTGCACTCTACCATACATATTTATCCAAGCATGCTCCATTACTCATTGGTAGACCATTTCACTATGTTCTGTAAAGGTTTAGCAATCCTAGGGTTTTTTTCATATATCCTTTCTGTACTACAATTTTAGAGGGGAAACCAAGTACATGTATAAATCCCTGGGAACTCGGGATAATTTCATCTATTTAGTTAATAAAATAAAACGCTACTTAACAGTCAACTGTGACTATTATTATTATTATATATAAATAATTAAATGACATCATTGCTTGTGTATAAAAATGATTTCATTAAATCAATATATTTATAATTTATCTAATGATAATTGTGCTATATCAAAATAGAAGCACCATGCAAGTAAGGGAAACACGATTCAAGACGAAACTGTCCGAGTATTTTAGTTTTCCTTACCTGAATGTTAATATTGTCAGTGGTCGATAAGATTTGTGACTTTCTTTCTTTGTAAGTTTCTTCCCCCAGAAATCATTCTGGAATATATCAGTCCATGGTGTTTCTGGTTTCAAGTCATCATTGGTCAAAATGGCTTCAGTGTCATCAAAAACAAAGTCTCCATAAATACTGTTACAAAAACAAACAACTGATAACAGTCCAACAATGAAGGCTGCAGACTTGAATGATAGTTTTGGTACTGGAAGAACAGAGTCCCACTCACTGGTTTCAAGTTGGAGGGGTTCTGGTTTTGTTGGCCCTGTATGTGTTCCATTTCTTGTCTTCTGTCTGTGTCTTGGTGATACGTGGTTTTGCATGTTTTCAAATTAATACAGCACAAAGTCAACATACAAAATGTTATCATACTAATACAAAAATATTCTATCTTGCAGAAGTATTTTTCTGAAAGAATCAGTCAATATATTGCTTTGATTTTATACAATTATTGCTGTTTGAATGAACAACGCTTAAATTTCACATCTGGTCATATTGGTGGGAAAATCCTTTATAAACTCTTATTTATTATCTGTGCACCTTTTCCTTCAACTACTTTTCAAAAATATCTGCTTTGTTTACAACTGTCATTCCACTAAAGGAAAATAAAGTTATCATAAAATTTTCTCATCTAAAATCATAAACTGGAAATGACATTTTTAAGGTAATTTTTTTTTGTACTCTTGATAAAAATAATATTAAAGAAAAAATGGTGTCAAAACTATCTGTGGAAACAAAAATAGTCTGGAACGAAAATCAAAACTAATGATAAAGTTAACGAAGGTTTCACATTTGACAACAGACGAGGAGAAATCAATATCTATATTACAAATGTACTACACGAAAACGTGAAAATATTTAAGAGATGCCATTCTCGGACGTCCAATTCTCCCAAATCTTCGTCGATGCAGGCCACACCTCCACCAGTGGCGCCAGACTCCACACGTACACTAAATATATACCAGTTCAAGTCTTCGTCACAAAAAAATCCAGCAAATTACACAGCTAACTGATGACATGGCCACCATGGTGTGGCTCGGCAGTCTTCTGAGTATACCCGACAATAAATTCCAACGCCAACTCGTATTTCACAGCTCATGTGGAAATGCATATGGATTGTTGACATGGGAATTTGAACTCCGCATGAGAAACACAGGTGCTTCTGCTTCTAGTTCTGCTTGATACTTTGCAAAACAAGTTGTGGTAATACACGTTCACGTCAGGTGTTTACCAGCCAATGTTTTTGTCGTCTGCTCACTAAATAACGGTTGCCTTCCCTTGAGCCCTGGTCAGCTGATTGTCAACTCACTTCTAAGCTTACAGCGTGTTTGATTTTTGACTATCAACCTTGCAAAGTCTTGATATATTCAAAATATGCATACGAAATACCTTTCAAACAGAGTCCATGCAGCGCCATTTTTCAACTACAAAACTTTAGTCTCGCGAGATAATGCGAGATAATGTATGTATGTTACCTTTGACCTGCATAATTCACGAAATTTGAATGATAGAAGCGATCGCTGGCTGCGCGCTGCGTTACAATGTTTACAGTGTCTTTTTTGTGCTGAAGCGATCGGTAAGTGTATTTCCTTCTATTGCCAGTGAAACATCACAGAAACCATACTTTAAACTGATCAGAAGCACGTTAGTCAGAACTGTATGGTAATCGCACGACGGTAAGCGTGAACTGCACAGAGCGTGAAGGTTGACAAGTTGATTACCCCCGGTGGTCATCAAGCATGGATTCCCATATGTGCCCCGCCCTCCTCCAGGTTGTTATATAACTCAGCGATCCTGTAACTTTAGGGATCAACATTTTATGAAACTATACTCTAATGTAAATTGTCCTACACTGGACAAGTGTTGTGTACTAGAGTTGCTCCGTGCCCCCCTCCCCAATATTTCATATGGGGGTATGTGACCCTTCCTGCTGCCTGTGCTACAATACAAAAAAGACCTATTAAGGATTTCCAGTCACAAACAGATCCGTATTCATAGTTTAAGGATTATAGATGGTGTCCCCCGGGTTGCATTGCATCATGCATGTCATTGTCTGAATTTGTCATGAGAGAAAAATCTTCCAGTCATTTACCTTTATTCCGTTGCTGTGAAGATTTTTCTAAAGCATAGGGGTGTTCCCAAAAAGCAACGCCCATAATATATTTGCCTGAATGAAAATAAAACATTGAGGAATAATATAGCAGTATACTGCATGTTCCCACATACCATTTGTTCAAGACTCAAAGGCAAGGTTTGGTCATTTTTTCTCAGAAGCTGATGTGGTTAGTTTTCCTTAGAAAGGTAGTCTAGTTACTATACATGTAGTCATTTTCATTTTCTATGATCTCGTCTCCATGTATAGTCAAACGGACAAATTTTACTGAAAATCTAGCTAAATCTCCTGCTGGGGAAAGGGTGGACAGCGCATGCCAATAGTAATCCATCACACACTGACAGGTGGTTGTAATTGGTTCCGTCATTCAGTTTACTACAAAGTCAACCTCCGGTTCGAAGGAAAGTCAAGTGAGGACGTGATAACGTCATTACATTTATATCAATGCTCCAATAACATTAAACTAATGCAGTTGGTGGTATAAACAGAATGCTGTTGTTCTAGAGAAATCCATTTGACTATATACCGTATACGGTGGAAATGACTTAGAAATGGAACACTACATAGGTTTGTTCATGAATGGTTTAATACAGTAGAAAACAGCAATGTTAGAATTTACATTCAGCAAGCAGTATGAGTAACAGTTTGTACAGGAATACCATTTAACATTTGACATCACCTCATTTATGTTTATTGCTGTGATCTTAATTTATATGTGTCAGGTGATATTCATTTTACGCTGCATTTCAATTAAGGATTTAGTCGATGAAAACAAAAATTCTGAGGTTGTGATGAAATCGACAAAGAGAGTATTATTGTTATGTCTAGATAGAGGATGATTTGTGACATCCATATGTACATATACCGTATCATGCATACATTGAAGTGTAAAGTAGTCTATGATACAGTGACATTATGTTGAACCATGACTTACAGGATGTATACGGTAACTAATACCAGAATTCATGATATATACAGTACTTCCTTATACCCCTAAACTCTGTAAGAAAGGTACACTAATTTTAAAACATGTTTGCAGATTCCAATATCACAGAAATGATATGTATTTTTATATAACTAAATATTTTTATATAAATAAATATTTTAAATATTTTTATAAATATTTTAAAATATATAATTTGAATATTTTTATTTTTTTATATATTTTTGTAGAGCTTAAAACTACACTAGCTGTACCTGGAATATAGTTTTTTTCAATCAAACAACAATATATTCATTGAAAATTTTAAAATACCAATAATTAGACATTGTATATGTTAATTAGAAGTTAATTTTTTCCACAAGTAGTATAGTCTCAGATTTAAATTATGATTGCATTGGAGCTACTAATATTACTAATATTATGGTGCAAACTGAAAAAAGAAGAATTTGATTGGATTTATGACGTTATCGTGCTATATAATGTGTACAGTTGAACAAATACATTTACCCAGAGTTGATTCAATACTGTTCAGGGTGTACAATATTATGAGTAAGTCAATTATATCTAACGAGACTGAGTCGCATAAAATTTTGCAATTGTATTAGTACACTACAGACTGTAATTACATGATTATGTCTCATCATGTATGACATCCTTGGGTGTGTATGAATATATTAAAATTCTACTAGAGGGTAAGTGACCATTTAAAATAATTTAAATCCATAAACAATACTCAATGACATAAGGAATAAATAATTGCACTCTATTTCAGACTAAAGAAAGAGAGTGTGCATACAACTAAAATACAATTCTTAAAACTTAATTTTTTGATACATAAATATGTAATCATATTTTTTTATGACGTGTGTAATTCATGTATGAAACACATTATTTAATGATTAGATAATTAATATTTGTTTTGTCAACGATGAAATATCAGTCACATTATAAGTGTTGTTTTGGAAGTGCTTATTTCTTTTCCAATTAATGAGTTTACAAGTAGATCTGTTTATTTCTTCAACACTTGAATGAATTAAAGGGGTAGGTTTCAATCCCAGGTCATTGCATTAGTATTATCTTAATAATTATTCTTTTGTTGTGGACTATCATTTTCTATAATTCTGTTATTATTATTATTATTATTCATTTATTAGTCTTCAAAGGATATATAGTTTACAGCTCACAACTGTACAGAATGAATAAAAATAATATTCACAAAACTTGTCAAAAGGGTGAATAAAAACAAAGACAAGCTACACAAATTCAAAAATGTTCTGCCAAAGAACTGATACTCACACTGAGATTTGACTCCAAATCTGAACTGGGCGTTTGAAAACTGTAATTTCCACTTTCATTTCCTACTTCCTGTATTGTTAGTCATATAGATATGGATTACTTTCACTGTTTTTGATAAAGGTTGGGGAACCCCGGTAACAGAAAGGGAGAAAGGGGTTAAAAATGGCAATGTTTAATTTCCCCATAGAGTCTATGGTGAATTTGTTTAGGAACCCCAGGTAGAATGACATGGGAACCCTGGTAGATTTTACCTACTTACCACCCTTGACAAAAACCTTGATTCACTTGTTGGGGAGGTCTGTCTTGTAGGCAGCGCCCCCAGTGGCAAGAGTCTGGGTAACCGAAACTAGATTGCTGTTGTAGATACACTGTATTACATGGAAAAGTAAATCAACAGGATATGTCAACTTTTCAAATCATACAATATGTTGAACTTTGACCTTTCCTCATAAATGATGGATTTCTTAAAATAGATACCCTTTGTTTTCATAAATACATGTATCTGTATGATAAGATTGAGATACCAGTATCATTATCCTGGGCTGTTTATAGCATACATGTACAAGTTTCATATAATCTTTCGTTCGAAACTGTCTCAGATTCAACATCACTGTTGCATTTATAACCCACCTTTATACATGGCCATGGGGACGGTTTAGCTGAATTTGTCTGAAGCCAAGGTATTTACTGTATTGCAAGTTGATCAACATAATGATATTCTTATTCACTGTATCTCCTCGCCCCTGTTGTTGTTGTTGTTGTTGTTGTTATTATTGTTGTTGTTGTTGTTGTGTGCATATGATGAGCTATACTTTATTTTTATCATAACTAGTAATATTAAATAGGTAAAGGCTGAGTTTATAGTTTTATACATTTTGGGGCATAATTTTTGCTGTATATTCAAAAGGTACTACTAAGTCTAACTCACACTCACAGTGTTCTACTTTAATACTGAAGTATATGTACTCATCACTTGCAATGATGGACTGAACTCAAATTAGTTCAACTTATAAACTAACCAATGACATAATTTATCATATATATAACATGTTTAGATATGAACAGTGTCAAGGAAAACCCTACTGTGCTATTAAAGTGGCCATATGATATGGATGAGGATTGGGTATTTATTGTGGATGTTTAATTTATAAAACGATTTTATCATGGCTTCCTACGTGAAAAATCAATGCAAATTTTGCAAAAAGCTAAAAAATATGAAATAAGTTTGTTATTTTGCGTACAGTAACAAACATTTTACACATTTATTAATCATTTGCAATTTATTGAATTACAAACACAAGCTCAGCCTGAGACTTAGTCAATACTGTTTCATATTGGTTTTTCAAATAGGATGCCGTGATAAAATTGTTTTATGAACTAAACTTCCAAACTAAATACCAAATCCTCAATCCATATGGCTACTTTTTTAAAAACTGTTCTTACAATACTAGTGGCATGGAAGGCATGCATTAATATTAATATTATTATTATTACTAGAATGTTATAATACAGGTTTTATGTAAATATTCATCATAACATACCCAAGAGGAAAAGTGTACTATATTATAATAAAATTATATGGGTTGTCAATGGCTGAGTGATTAAACCACTTGCCTCTTACCACTGCGGTTGGGGTTTGAATCCCATTCAGGGTTTGATTAAATTTACCACGCTGTTAGTAAGAAGAGTGTCATTCAGTTTGACCGAACAACGCTGGTTTCCTCCTGCATTAACACTGAACCCATGAGGGATGGCCCTCACTGGACTTCTTGGGAGACAAGTGTTTATATAAAGATTTTTATACTAACAGTAATAATGTATGTTTTGATTACAATTGAGATTAGTACCAGGGTAGTTGTATACAGACTTAGCAGTTTATACAAACAACTAAGCCAGCTAGCCAAGACTCTATCCTATAGGTAGTGTAATTCAAAACTGATTTAATTTGTATATTAATTTGTATTGAAACTTTATAACACTGTTTCAAATTACTTTTATTAATAATATTATTCTTCGTTATATTTTTGACGATCACATGCTCGAAATGTACATCATTACTATTAGTATAATATAGTTTAGCTGGGTATCTTGATATTCATTATTATTTTTTTCATTAATATTATGTTTCAACTCGTTGAATAGTTATTGTTGTTGTTTTGTTTTGTAGTCTTTATTATGATGTGTAATGTTACTTTTGAAAAGCCTATAAGTGTTATTATTATGATTTTTTTTCCAATTTTATTTTATTTGTACCTTTAACAAATCCCCAGGGTTTTGTTACGTGTAATCAATAAATAAATAGATATTCAGTATATGTTGATTCATAACCTTTCATTCCAATGATACCCCATAAACTATAGTATACTCATGCATT